>NC_054751.1:1326027-1585725 GCF_018143015.1 Lytechinus variegatus
TGATTTTTCTATATTGATATACAAAAGTTACAGTGAAAACCATTTTCAATTTTCTGAGAAAATGACATTTCATTGATATTTTACCATTCGCTATATAGGAATGCTGCTCGCATATGACGTCACAAATCAAATAATTGAAATTCTAATAACTTTTTAATTATTTGATGAATTTTTCTCAAACCTTCGGCAATATTTTTTATTATCTTTTCTGCTATTTTTACAATAAACTTTTTGTCAGGGTGAACTTCCCCTTTAATACCCTGGCTTTAGCACGAGCTACCATCACCGGCGCTCAGTGTATTCAAGTAATTAATCGGTGCGTTAACCATTCACCCCACCTGGGTCAAGTGCAGCACAGTGTGGATCAGTTTCTTGCCGAAGGAAAACTCACCATGGCCAGAATTCGAACCCACGACCCTCTGTTTGAAATGCGAGAGTCAGAATCACTAGACCATGACGCACCCATCCGCCAGATTGTGATAATCATTGTCGTGGTGCCTTGATGCTCAGCCATGGTCTTTCTCCAATGTCTTGGCCTTGGACTTTCAAGCCTGATTGGTATTGAGGGTTTTGGCCTTCACTAAAATGCTTTAATCTTGCCATGGTCAAAAATGACTAAAGCAAGGTGTCCAAATGACTCCTTCTAGATGACTATGCATTTCTAGTGAATGCATTCATGATTTCATAAAATGTTGGAGAAAATAACACAAAATGGAAACTATCTTTCCATCATGTATGATTATAACCACATCACGTTTTGCCTGTGACCTGCTTTTTGTGAACTCTACTACTGTTACATATTTTTCTTCTGATCTCAATTGAAGTCAAAGCCGCAGCTGGACCAACCTTAGATTTGACCCTGTTAAGCAATAAATATGAAAGTGGTCATCTAATATTGACCACACGGTGGCTGCAACTGACAAAGGTCAAGGACGGTACATACACCCCATGGCAATAATTGCATAAGATATTTTTATATATCCACCAAGGAGACGAAAATGAATACCCTTTAAACCTTGGGATGGAGTGATTAGGATCTTGCTATGCTCTGAAAAATGTTTCATGTCCTGTTTGAACCAAGTCCAAGTTCTGCTTGTATTTTTAACTCTGCCAAGATTCCTATCGACGTCCTCCTCCGATTGAGTTGAACAAAGTTTCTAAATGGATTTGTGTTCTGTGAGAAGTTTTGGGAAATTGGAATCCTTCCTTGGTTAGTTTGGAAACATCAGGTGTATTGCTCCCAGGAGGCATTTCATTGTCACTTAAAATTGATCTTAAAATTGATCCAATCAATTTCAGATAATTTAAACAAGATTTGGATTCCAAGGCCATGTTATCAATTCTTAAAAATCAGATTTGAGCCTAAACATCATCATAATTAATGTCATCATTATCATTACCATCATCATCATCATTATCATTATCATCATCATCATCATCATCATCATCATCATCATCATCATCATCACCACCACCACCACATTCATCATCATCATCACCTTCATTATCATCATTATAATCACTATCATCAACAACAACAACAACAGCAGCAGCAGCAACAACAACAACAACAACAACATCAGAACCACACCCTTGAACTTGCAATTAAGCCCCCCCCCCAAAAAAAAGGAAAAGAGAAGTTATATGTTTCTTCAAATATTTCTGAGCAATGATAATGCAGAGCTCTACATGATGCAAATCCGACATCTACTATTGTGCCATTAAACAGTCTAGCGTTACTCTGATTACTCTGACAATTTTAAGATAATTTCATTCTGGAGATGTAAACTTTCCATGGTCAAGGCTCATACCCATGTTATGAGATAACTTGTTTTTTTTTTATCGTGATGAAAGGGAGAGGTCAGTTGCTGTAGGGAGATGTCTTCTGTCTGAGGAAGTCTTGTCTGATAGATGCCTTCCTGTGTATCCTTCACTACCAGAAGGACTTAAGTCCACCAAGGATGACTTCAGACGAGGGGCCATTCACACTGTTTGATTTCCATGATATTTTCATCAGACCACTTACTCTGCTCCTGAAAACTACTGTCGCAATCCAGATACCTTTGTAGTTGTAGGGGAACTGATTTACTTCTTTGCATCGAACTTGTAGCCTTCGCTACCATAAGGACTTAAGTGTATCATGGGGGATCCATGAGTGTATCAAGGATGACTTTGTAGGAGAGTCATCATTTGCACTGGTTAGTTGGTTTTCATGTGTTTCTTCATCAAACCATGATCAAACCATCAAAACATGTCCGAAACATGCAATTTACAGCACTGGTTTTATGGGTTTTGATTTAATCTCTACACATGTATATTAGGCAGGGGCCGCAGGACAGTTTTGAAAGTGGGGAGGGATGTTGGAGGGGAAGCTGACCTTCCCCCCAATCACACAATAGATGGTTATTTTATTATTTATTGTAATACCGTTTTGGGGGGGGAGGGGGTGAATTCTCGTCCCCATCCCCGGCCCTCGTTGGGCATAACATTGATTAGCCATTAATAGATTGCCATCATGCCAAGGTAACTTTGATATCTAATAATTGCTTTGGAACATTGATTTTGATTGGCTGTTGAGCCCTGCTATCATTATCGTCATATAAGTTTTCATGCAGCTGCATGGAACCCTGGTTCCTGGCTGTGCAAGTAAAAGTTGGTACATAGTACCATGGAGGTAAAAGTACATACACTTTTTCCTAATATATATAATTTGTTTTTCTGAGAATGCATTTTTTTGGGGGTAGCAAATGTAAATTAGACAATTATAGCAGGACAAATGATAAATATACTACACACCAAGAGTTGAGATGAGTAAGAACTTGTATTCATTTTGGGATAAAATGGCCGAGGTAATCATATTCATGATTGTTCTTTATTTCATCATCTTGTCAACTCAGTGTCACTGGAATTGATAGTTTCCTGTTATCAGAGCAAGATTATAAGATTATGGGACTAAGGTGTCTCGGAGCTCCTCGCCAAGCTCATGCACATTTCATGAATATTTGTTGCTTTTCAAAAATATGTGATGAGTGTATATGATTTATTTTTTCATACGAAGCAAGTGCTTTATAATTATAAGATGACTTCAGCTAGTTCAGCCTCAGTCTATGAATCTTTTCTTAAGCCTGTGAGAACAGGGCCCCATCTTACAAAGAGTTGTGATTTATCTGATCAATGTCAAGTATATGGAAATCCATCCACATCATGATTTTTGCTGCAGGAAATTTGCACAATGTCCTTTGTAAACAAAAAGAAGTAAACTGAATTTTTGAGACATCGATGGCTTTATGAGTATGCATCACGTGCATTTTGTATGTCTACGTTGCTGGCTTTCCATAGTTGCAAATGATCGGATCATTCGTAACTCTTTGTAAGATGGGCTCCAGGGCCTTATTACATAAAGCTTAATGATTGATCACAATCCTGATTTCTATGATTGATTGCATTTCTTATTGTAAGATCAATTGTAAATTGTACTTTGTATTTTAGGCATAGTGTTAAAACACAATTTTTGCGAGAAAAAAAATCAGATTGTTGCGCTCTCTTCCTGTGAACTGTTGTTAGTAGGAAAAATAAAATCCCAATTCCTTTATTTTTTTAGAGTTAAAGATGATTTTTTTGGGGTATTTTTTTACAAAACAAGTCCACCTATTGGTATTTATAATGCATATATATAAAATGTCTTGCTCAAGGGCATAAGTGCCGTGCCGGGAATCGAACCCCTGATCCTCGGATCTTAGACCACTCGGCCAGGGCACCTCCACTCATAGATGATGATTGTACATGTAGACCGACAGATGATGATCAAAAATATATGTTGATACCTGCAGAAACTTGAAATTTCATGGCTGCATGGTAGCTATATATAGCGCATTGCATATGTTAGAAAGGGAGTGGTGCTCTAAACTGCCAACCAGTGCCAAAAGAATTGGGGGAAAAATGTTAACCAGGAATTAAAACATTAAAGTTTCATGTGATTAAATCATGAAATCTTTTGAATGCATGTCATTTCTTTGCAGAACTCAACTGAGATAATTTGAGTATCATGTTTAGTAATACAACACTTTACATTTCATTTCCCCAGAGAGAGGTGCAGCATCTTTTAATTTCTATTCTGAAATATTGGTGAGATAATCTATTTTTTTCATTGTCAGGTGAAAGTCAATTGATTTGTACAGAGTGTGAACAATTGATGATAACTTTCAAATACACCAGAGAATCTTTTTGGTGTTGTCATCATAACTGTACTAAAGATGAAATTGAGCTCATTTTGAGGTAGCAGGGTTCTTTCCAAGGACCTAACCCCATCCTCGGTGGGTCGATTGAGGCTCGACCATGAGGGGGGCAAAAGCAGGAAGTCGTGCTTGTTTTTGATGATGATGAATGACGATAGACAAGGGAGGGAGCCACCTCACACGCTCTTAAGAAACAAGCCGCAAGTTGGAGGGAAGAACTCAGTTTTTAGTGGAGTGTTGCAGGAGCAGCAGGGCCTTTCAGGATTGGCTATGTCCCCCGGATTACTCTCTCGTGATTGGTTGAATCTCCTCTACTCTAGTTCCTGCTTCTGTTTATCCCTTCCAAGGCTCACCTCGTTAGGTCATAACCTGCAACTCATGTGGATGTTGAGAAGGAACAATCTCAAAACTATTCAGGAATATTCCAGGAGCTCCCCAATCTTTCAGTAGTGGATAAAAAGGATAGTTATCTCAATACTTTTATGAACTTATAGAAGATTCTTTTAGTTAGTTGATTCAGAGGTCTTTAAAACTGGAAAATATAGCATCTGTCTTTCATTCTGTTTGTGCTGATGGGAAATATGTGAATATTTTCTCATTTAGCTATTAGACTCAGAAAGTCTACAAAACTGGAGTATTTTCCAATGCTTTACATTATTACCTTGTTTTGCTGGTGGAAAACTTTGGAGATTCTGTTTCTAGCTGATCCAGAAAGCCTATTTTACACTTCGGAAGTAGCATCTCTTTTTGTTATTGCCTATTGAGTTATTTGGAAACTTTTCAATATTCTGTTACTGAGCTCATCAAGAAAGTCCTTGTTGAACTGGAAAATAGCATCTTGTTTCATTAGTGGATGCTGATCGAAAAACAGATTTTTATATGCATGTAGAAAGAGAATTCATGCGCTTGGAAGTTGATGATAGAGACAATTGGATATAGTGTGAATTTAATGCACCACCACTCACCATGGGATTCCAGAAGAGAAGGGTCCAAGTTGTTCCAGCTAATCGAGTTTGCGTACAGCATTCACCGGTCTCTCGTCGCATCAAATGCAAGCATACAGACGTTGATATCTTACCGGTAGGTCATGTGTTCAAAGTTATGCTAGCAAGAGACCTTTGGTCCATTCTTCAGGGCAATCTTAAAGGCAACTGCTGGTAAAAAAACCCTGATAAACTTGCCCTCGATCCTTACCTTAACTCTTATCTTAATTATAACTTTAACTAGAAATTTAAATGTAGTTTCATCTGGCTCTGTTTACAAACTTATAAGTTCTATTTATAATCAGTGTGTACACAGAGGGACACAACATTTACTCTGGCGACAATTGCTCTGAGCTTTATTTCATCTAAGATGTACAGTAGTAGGGTTAGGGTTGCAATAGGGGTAGGGTTTTATGATAGGTTTAGGATAGGGTATACTTTTGAATCCAGGGTTGAAGTTGGTCGTTCCATTAGTGTGCGGTATTTGCAGCGGAGCAATTGTCGCCAGAGCAAATGTCATGGAACCAAACGCAGAGCTGTTATCATCACTTGTCTGGCCAAATGTCACTCTATCTGCTTATACCCTCCAAGTACTTTATTTCCTGCTATTAAGTTCTCTCCTTTAACACATCCTGGTAGATTTTCTTCTCTTCGTACCAATCGTAATCAAGGAAATCTCGAGGGGTAATAGATCGTAAGGGGTAACACCCAATAGAAATGATTAGACGCAGTATGTCCGTTGATCCAACATGGAAATAACCTGCTCAATTCTATGTAATCTTTGATGCTATATTTGGGAAGAGATTTGTTATCGAGCCAATGGAACATGCCATTGAATGTTTCAGCTCAGAGAAAAAATGTTGGAGCAGTATTTTTGTATGTTTAAAGAAAGATGGTTTACTTAAAAGAGAGCTTTTGCTATGGTTCGGGGACAATTGACTCTTTGTCCCCATTATAAATTGACTCTCCGTGTTCTTGGCCTCATTATGTTTAGTTCTGGTCAGTCTTATTTCATTTATTTCTAATTTGTATCAATTATTTTTGCATAAATACGAAATGGAATTAATAATGATATCTTTTAAAACGTTTTGACATTGTTTGCAGCAGTTGAAATAACCTGTGTCGACCTTTGTCAAGTGAATGTGCATTGTTCAAATTAATTTATTTATTGTGGGTTGATGATCATATTGTTATTTCAACAATTTCATAATACAGCATGACATCCATAACCAGAGATGCCAAGTTCAAAGGCCAGCTATGCGTGAGATTTTCTGTGAATCTGAGTGAGATCACAGACATTGTGTACAATGTATATGGGGATAGGCTGTGATAGTTGCGTGAGACAGAGTTTTGAGGGGATGAACAAGAGTCCAAAATGCTTGAGTCTCACTCAGAATGCATGAGACTTGGTAGCTCTGCATAACTCATTTTACAACCTTCTATTGAAAAGTCATTTTTGTCTATAGATTTGGTAGTTTCATTGCAACAGACATTCTTAAAATTTCAAATAATTTTCATAATTTCATGGTGGTATTACCGTACTCACACACCTTAATCTGCCTCTGATATGGAGACCCTTCTTCCATGTATAATGACATGAATATGATTACTAATTGTTACTTCACTAATCTTGAACAAATATCAGCTAACCATAATCAATTCAATCAGTTAGCACTTCTCAACAAGGAAGGAAACAAATCACTTAATGGTTCCTCTGATCCATCTGAGTAGTGTCATTGCTAGACTAATCATTTTGCCTGTATCCTAATATACCGCCTATCTGTAATTTAAGCTGTAGCTTGAAGTCTCAGCTAACTTTAAAGGACAAGTCCACCCCAACAAAAAGTTGATTTGAATAAAAAGAGAAAAATCCAATAAGCATAACACTGAAAATTTCATCAAAATCGGATGTAAAATAAGAAAGTTATGATGTTTTAAAGTTTTGCCTAATGTTACAATACAGTTTCACATCCTGGTCGGTATGCAAATGAGACTGATGACATCATCCACTCACTATTTCTTTTGTATTTTATTATATGAAATATTCTAATCTTCTCCTCATTGTCAAGTGAAACAATGATTAATTCCTCCCTGAACATGTGTAGATACCATTGTTTTATACTGTATGGTTCAGTCAAGTTGGTCATTATTGTCAAATCTGTAAAAAATGAAAAATTGTATAATTCAAACAATAAAAACAAAAGAAATAGTGAGTGATGGATATCATCAACTGACTCACCTAATTGTGCATATCACAGTTTTGTGAAAAATAAGCAAAACTTTAAAATTCCATAACTTTCTTACTTTACATCCGATTTTGATGAAATCTTCAGGGTTATGGTAGTTTGATTTTCCTTATTTTATTCAAATCAACATTTTCTGGGGTGGACTTGACCTTTAACAAGGGCCTTGAACAGATGAATTGAAACTGTTAGTCTTCTTTTTTATTTAAGTAGAATTAATGAAATTGTAATAGTTAAAATGTAAATTAAAATTGCTGATACAGCCAATTGTAAATGACTATTTATCTTCAGAAAGTGAATAAGCAAAACTTTAAAATTCCATAGCTTTCTTACTTTACATCCGATTTTGATGAAATCTTCAGGGTTATGCTAGTTTGATTTTCCTTATTTTATTCAAATCAACATTTTCTGGGGTGGACTTGACCTTTAACAAGGGCCTTGAACAGATGAATTGAAACTGTTAGTCTTCTTTTTTTATTTAAATAGAATTAATGAAATTGTAATAGTTAAAATGTAAATTAAAATTGCTGATACAGCCAATTGTAAATGACTATTTATCTTCAGAAAGTGAATTAATATTAAAACTAAAATTTTGTTCAAATTTTGTCACAGTAGACATTTTGACTACTAGATGTTTAAGGCTGTTGTGTATTTTCTCTTCTTTTGCTCACAAACTAAAGTATGCAGTATACATTTAAATGTTTTTTCACCCTTTCATGTTGTCTTTCTCGCTTTATTTAATCTGCTTATAATTTACTAAGCAAGAAAGTGAGCTTTGGAAGTGAAAATAATTTGAGGAAGAAAGGAAGTTTAGTTTGAGAAGTACTTTCGCTTTGCTCCGAGAAGGGAACTCCTCGTCTTGGAGTTAACCATCCCGAGGGATGACCTGTAATTTTGTGATAACTTTTCTTGAATTAAGTCAAAGTAGGAGCGACTGTTTTCAATGGAGTATAGAAGCTATACTTTTGATGCTTGAAGCAAAATTGTAAGAAATTCCCTGTAGAGGTGTAATGAAATATAGATTAGATGATAGAAGCTTTAAAATTAAATATACAATGTCTCTTCAAAGCGTGTCAAATATCTGTGATGGAAAATTTGAATTATGTGTAAGGTACATGAAGACAGGATTAGGTAAAATGTTGCAAGTTGAGATTGAGCACTAGTTCAGAGCAAAAACATTTGGCTAATTACAATGTAAGAGCTCTGATGAGAGGTGAGAGTTTTCTAACTTATTAATTTAGCAAATATTAGATAGTAATTTTTTACTTGTTACCCTTACAATAATATGAGCATTGAATTTATGAAACCTGGGCCCCGTTGTACAAAGAGTTACAATTGATCCAATCAATCGCAACTATGGAAAGCCAGCAAAGTCAACATATGAAATGCATGTTTGTTAAAAAAAAATTCTAGATATGAATCCATATCCATAAATTCATTGATTTCTTGACAATTTGGGGTGTTCTCCTTTGATTAAAAAGGACACTTTGCAAATTTCCTGAAGAAAAAATTATGACACTGATGGATTTCCATAGAGTAACAATTGATCGGATCAATCGTAGCTCTTTGTACAACGGGGTCCAGGGCTCTGTATAGTCTGCAGGCACAAACCCATGGTTTTCACAATTGGCATAGTGCATAATGTAGAGTCTGAAGTAGTGAGACTAGATTCACTGTGTACTGTGGCTGACACAGACAGAGCCTCTTGCATCTAGTCTTTACTCTAGACCTGTTATTGGTTCGGTTAAAGTTTCAGATACGAGTCTGTGTTTGCAGACTAGGCCCTGTAACAGAAAAGATGCAATACTATTAACAATTGATTGTAAATTACTGTATGTGGTAAGTTGCGATGGGGATTGATTATACAATTGGTTGCATCTGGATGTTACAGCAGCCAAGAAAGCTCATCAAAATATATTATGATTTAATAGTCCTGGGGTCCGTTGCAGAAAGAGTTGCGTTTAAACGCGAGTCAAAAAATCAATCGCAAGTCCCAAATGCACGTTGTTGATTGGTTGAAAATCAAGTTAGAGTTGCGATTGATTGCAACTCTTTCTGCAACAGGCCCCTGTTCATTCTGTCTATGTATCACAGAAATAGGTGTGTCTATTGTCTTTGCAGCAACTTGTAGGATTTCACTTGGCTTTCTCATCCCCCATTGTTGAGTTATATTTCTGCCAGATAACAAAAGGTGCTTGAATATCACACTTTGAACATCCTTAATGGGTTTAGGGTTAATATCACAATTTGCTTTCTTGTGAACACCACTAATGTTATGCTGCCTCCATGTGCCTTGAGAGCTCAGAATTCTTTGAAAGTACTTTTAGTTTTATATCACAACCTGCTTTAGTCTGAACACCCTTGATGTTGTGCTATCCTTTCTGGATAAGGGGTGCTCGGATTTCTGGAAAAGTGATTTAATATCGCAATCTGCACTGGTGTGAACACCCTTAATGTTATGTTGTCCTTACAAGCCTAGGGTGACAGAGGAAGGAGGTGGGGAAGGGGGTGTCAACCTCGCCCCTCCTTTATAGCAGGTGCTTATCATGACAGTAGCGACAGGTGTATCTTCTAATATGCCGGTCATGGTGGCTTCAATGTCACCAACGGATATTAATGCAACATTTACAGCTCTATGGTTGGTTGGATAATCTTAATCCCTTTTTTATCATGATCCCATTCCTACATTCTCTGACGTCATGATCCAGCATTTCTAATAGCCCTATAGATGTGACATGGTTTGGTCTACATATTGTGATGTATATATGCGATGCGAAACTAAGGGTGATTTTGCATTTTTATTTTATCATTTTTTTCATTCAAACTAGGTTTTAGAGACTTTTATTAAAAGCTACATATTCAAATATTAAAAAAAAGTTTATAGGGCCAGTAGGGGATTCATTTTGTTACTCATCTAAAAAATAGACAATGTAAGTTATAAAGAGCATCAGTAATTGTAATTTGGTATCAACAAAACACCTTATTAGAAATATGTTAGTGCCAGTATAAACTTAACCCAGACAGTTGATGCAATTGCTTTTCATCAGTTTTTTTTATTCATGGGGGCTTTGTTACTTCAGTTTACCTTCTTTTTATCTTGAAACGTATATTATCCAGGATGTTTAGTTGAAACCACAATTGCACATACAAGAAGCATTTTAAAAAAATGTTAATCTTATGAACTACAGGTCCATATAGTGATGAGAAAATTGTGCTCAGGCCATCTGTATCAAATTAAAACAATATAATAATAATGTAAAAAAAAATCAGTTTTAATTATCCATTTCTCTCCTGGAAATTTCCAAGAGAAAATGTGTCTTATTTTGCTATACTCTCTACAAAAAAAGACATTCTTTGTGGACTTTTTAAGAAAACCCTATTTTACATACTGTTTGCCATTTCACAATCTGATTCTACAATTTTTCAAATTGTGTGATATGATGGTCTATTATATATTCCTTCATGTATTTTTCTTTATCATTATATGGAAATATTAATTGTGATAACCTGAGGAAGGTGATATTAGTAAGCACATTCCTCCCCTAATTGAATGGCACCATGGGACCATTCTGACACAGCATTCTGCGCTACCTGTAATTAATTAGAAGAGAAAATATCAGCTCACCACATTTAAGGACGAGGATAACTTTGCTATGACCTCATTAAATCCGGGAGTTCACACTCCTGCCCCAGTCACATCGAGAAACTGACTCCAGACCCGATCAAAGCTCTTATATTGTTTTCAATGATATATAGTGAGCGATTGTATTACCGACTGGCCTTGTATTACTGAACGCGCCTATCGTACATGTCAGAAACTAAATTTCATACGCTCGAAACTTTGCAAAGGGAACTTAAATAGAAAGATGATGAAAAATGATAAAAAACACATTTTCAAAGTCTTTAAATTCTCAGAGTAGTAAAATATCATAAAAATAGCTCATCAGTGATTTTGTTTTTTTTTCCCCAACTTTTCCCACGGAAAGCACACGTTACGTAATACGATACCATTTTCAATTGACCAAAATATTTCACATGTGAACAGGGGTGCGATTAGAAGCTGATATCTTTAAAAAGGAAAACAACTTTAGCAAAATTATAAAATTATTGTATTTTGTAGGTACTTGTGTATATATGGTTAAAGTTTGATGAATTTTAGGAAAATATTGTGTTTGATATGACTGAATTCTTGACAAGTGTTTGGTAATACAAACCACTACCATACTATCAGTTAGCTTGGAGTCGGTTTCATTTTGTGTGACTGTGGCTTCATTTCTCATTGAATGATTTATGCGCTTGAAATGAATATTGAATTTATTACCAAATCTCACTCTCAGTTACAATTGCATGAAGTAGTACATCACATATTAACAAAAACATTTGGTAATTTGGAGCTAACAGAATAGCAAGATGCTAATCAAGGTTAGCCCCAACCAACTGTCTATAATTGTTCTAACAATGCATGATGCACATTCCACATTTAAATAAGTTTTCATTCTGGAAAAAAGTATAATATTTGGATATTTCAAGCATTGTGTAATTATGCATTTGATTATTATAATATATATGTTCTACTTTTTTGTAAAAGATTCTACAATTCAACCTCTGGCTGCGAATGAATTTTCAAAACCCCATTACTATTACCATAATTTACAAACTAGATGGATATTCTGGTTTTTATACAAGCTAACTAATAAAACAGGTGAGAATCATCACTAGTTTCAAATTTTCAACTGTTATATAAACCAGGGCTCCACACTAACATTTTTTATTGGTCCAAACCTAAAATTTGCTGGTCCCCCAAAATAACAAAAAACATTTAAAAAATAAGTTAATATTTTGCTGTCTTTCATTGTTGATTGTTACCCCTCCCAAAACAAACAAACAGTACACACGCACACACAACGTAATTCGTGAGAGCCATTTTTCTAATTTTCGAAAGAGAAGAAAATATCATTTATATCAGTTTGATAATTTTTTTTACTGGTCATGTTGGACCAGTAAATCTGGCTGTTTATGAAAAGCTACTGGTCAGACAGCAATTGTTACTGGTCGTGCGCTGTTTAAACCATCTTCAGGAATATTTTATTCTTCACAACAGGAATGTGTAATGTAAAAGATACATGCCAAGCCATGCTCAAAAAGTCTTGACCAATAGTAATTATTTTTTGTATATTTTTATGTTACACCCCCAAACTGATAATAGAAATATGAATTAAATTAGTTACATATGAATATGAATAATCAATACTAAAAAAGTTGAATTGAATTGTAATATTAATCCCTATTTGGGGATGAGTAGTGTAATAGAAAACCTATATGTCTCAGTTCTGTGAGTCATTTGTCCTAGTTTTGAAATTCAATCAGTTAATTTGCTTATTTAGATATCAATGATTCCTTTTTAGCAATGATAAGCGGAAAGATTACATAATGTTATGAAGACAATGGGAAAATTTAGTCCAAGTTTTTTGGCTTAGTAAGACAATTTTAAGAAGGATGACATTTGATTTAAGAACTGAATGATTGCCAGGTTAACTTGGAGAAGTTTACAATTTGAATGATATTGGTCTACACTCTAAATTCCAAGGATTTAAAATAAATCCAGATCGGATGTGAAAAGTGACCAGCCGGATTTTGAATTAATTTTAAATCTTAATGATTAACTTTTAAATCTCAAAATATTTAAATTCAATTCTTTTAGATTTATATTTAAATCAACAAGGTTTAAATCTAAATCTTATATTTGGCCTGTCACTATTCACAGCCGATCTGGATTTATTTTAAATCCTTGGAATTTAGAGTGTACCATTCATTATTTAAATCTTGCAAATGTATAGTGACTGTTTTATCATTTGAATTGAATTGAATTTATTTTCATACTTCACAAGATAACAAAATAATGACATAATACAAGAAATACATTTGATTACATAGAAAATACAAAGATAATGGCAGTAAATAAAGTGAAATATTTCTCATTGATTGATTCTTATATATTTGAATTTGGCCGTTTATCAGATTTCATGCCATCTTTCCACATTGTGTAAATTTCAAACTTAATTTAAAAATGTGAAAACTTAATTTTGGCTTTAAGGTCCTTCGTGTTGGGAGTATGATGGAAGGCTGTTTCCTGAGATATGTCTACATCTTATCATGATAGTATCATTCCATACCACCTGTCAATCAGTCTTAGGCCACGCCTCGTAATGTGCCTCTGGAGTGTGTACTTTCATTGCGTCATGCCAGTGATGCCAATTTATCTTGGAAATTGTATGCTTTCACACTTACTTACAAGACCATATCGTCAGTTGAGAGCCAGAAGGGCGTTACTGCAGCTGAAAGATGTTCCGTTCAGAACCAGAAGGGCACTTTTGCTGTACAAATTTTATGGTAATATTGCCCTTTGGCTGCTCAACAGAATATCTTTGACATGATATTGTGCCCTTCTAGTTCTCAGCCGGCAATATAGACAGGGCGCATTTCATGGAACAAATGTTCAGCGATTTTCACTGATTATTGTTATAACCCATAGAAATCCTTGCGTCTGATTAGCTCAGAACATAAATCTGTG
The DNA here is from genome assembly GCF_018143015.1 of Lytechinus variegatus. Taxonomy (NCBI): domain Eukaryota; kingdom Metazoa; phylum Echinodermata; class Echinoidea; order Temnopleuroida; family Toxopneustidae; genus Lytechinus; species Lytechinus variegatus. The sequence goes on from NC_054751.1 coordinate 1,340,060, forward strand.
AAAACCACTGACAAGATGCTTCATCATGAAACACTCCCCTTGTATTTTGTCAGTGTAAAATCAAAGAACTTAAATATGGCCCTCAAATCCCCTTCTGATGATAGAGTTCTTTTCAAAATGATGAGAATTGCTTTGAAAGTGATAGTTTCCAATATTAATGCATGAAGGCAATTTTAACAAACTTTATCTTAATAAGAGAAGAATGTTGTACATCCTTTGTTATAGATAGGAATATGGAAGTCATGCCAATTGTGTCTCAACACTTTTGTCCCATCACATGTTTGCAAAGGGGTATCTTGCCATTGCGCTGGGCCACCCATGCAGTTCACCCACTAGGTGCTCTCAGGTGTGTTGTGCAAAGAATGATTAGTATTTCCCATCGCTTTAGATAGTTCATGACTTACATTCCATCTAAATAGTCTAGGTATGTTGATAGTAGGGCCTACACTAGGAACAGATATATGGTATATCTCAGACATATCAGGATGTTGAAAGTGCCTTGGATGATTTTTTTCATAACTTCATGTTGTATGATGAAAAGAGGGGCATTCCATCAGATTCAAGCTGTTCTACACTCTAAAAAGCTGATTCATCCCTTTGATTATAAACGCACACCTTTGTCAGCAACTCGACTATAAACCATTGATCGTTTCTCGATACTGGTTTCATATGAGGAGCACGCAAAATTAATATTTGTTTAAGCGTAGAGTGTCTTCTGCCGTGGCAGGTAGCAATAAAGTGCCAATCACTTCACCAGGGGATATCCGACCAGAAGCATCCAGGGGCCTCACAGCCAGGATGATCTTAATCACGGGACAGGGGAGCCTTTCATGGAAAGAGATTTGTCATTGATTTTCAATTAAAGACCACTCTCAGCCAATCGGATGCAAGGATTTCAGTAGCTTATGACACGTGCCAGTGAAGTTCATTGACAAAAGGCTTTTGTGAAAAGCCCTCTTGGGCTGTGGTCATTTCTGAACAACTTCCACTGATGGGAAATATTAGAATAGTCTTCCTAATTGAATCATTATGTTGCTGCGGCTGCAGGAAAGCGAACTGTTGTGCTTGAACTAACCTTAAAGCTAGCATGAAAAAACGTTACTCCTTCTAGGCAAACTGAATCCCCCTTCCCCCTCTCATTCGGGCAAAATATGTTCACTAAGCCAGGAATATGTGCACACATCATTCACAAACTTATTACAAATATGGCACATTCAAAAGTTGAGAAGTTGGAACTGAAGAAGAGAACATTTTTTCTTTCATTAAGCTTGGTTAAATCTTTCTGAAGTGTTGGTCACTATTTCAGTATAGTTTACACTATTGAACCTTCACCAAAGTTTTACAAGATAAGGACAAGCAGTGACAAGATAACAAGATAACATGTTCATTATTCTGTGTATTCAAAGATAAACTGATATTTCAATTTTCATTATAATTAGTCGTCTGATATTATGCTTTGGAGCTAAAACAAATTTTCAACAAATTAAGAATTTGTTTTTATTTATTTCTTCAATGATTAAAAAGCACATATTAGGCAAACAAAAAGCAAAAAGAAAATATAATCAGTGAATATCATGTATTTTTTTAAAAGGTTCTATACTAAACTTGAAAAGCATCAGATGTAATGTACAATGATACACTGAAATTCTACTAAAATAAAATGAAAATTGAGTAATAAAGAATTGAAAAGAGTTTACAAAGATGAATTCTAATCATGTCAAATCAAATCAAGTCCTTTCTATTGATTTACCTGAAGTAGCAAGTTGCAGTTGCTCTGTGATACTTTTTCATGCTTTAATTCTATTCACATTGTTGCAGATTACACTTTGAGACAAGAGATCTTTCTAAGATAGTAACATAATCTAGGCCCTTTATCACAAACTACATTGATTGATCACTCATCATTTGTATAGTTGATTACACACACAGAGAGCTCAATAGAATCAATTGCAAATCTCAGCTCTGCGATCGATCATTGCACAGCTTGAGTCCAAGTGCTACAATCCTGCATCATACTGCCCGTTTATCTTCCCAATGATGATGCGATTTTCACCCAATGATCTTACGTTGGAAATGGTTATGTCGACACCATCGGGCTAGTTTGCCATCGTAAGTAAATTATGTCAAATTTGTCTGGGGAAATGCAGAAAGAATTGAGTTATCTCAACGGATGTTCATGTGCACTTTGTTTCTAGGTAGCTTGGGATATGATGGGTTGTCTGAGTAGCAGCAGCTGGACATATGGAAATAGTGAGCAACATTAAAGGACAAGTCCACCCCAACAAAAAGTGGATTGGAATAAAAAGAGAAAAATTCAACAAGCACAACACTGAAAATTTCATCAAAATCGGATGTAAAATAAGAAAGTTATGACATTTTTAAGTTTTGCTTAATTTCACAAAATAGTTATATTCACATCCTGGTCGGTATGCAAATGAGGGAACTGATGACATCACTCACTATTTCTTTTGTATTTTATTACATGAAATATGAAATATTCTAATTTTCTCCTCATTGTCCTGTCAAACAAACTTTTATTTCACCCTGAACATGTGGAATTTACCATTGTTTAACAAGTTTCAGTCAAGTTGGTCTTTATTTCAAATCTGTAAAAAATGAAATATTGTATAATTCAAACAATAAAAAAAAAGAAATAGTGAGTGAGGGACATCATCGATTCTCTCATTTGCATGTGACTAAATTTTACATATAACTATCATGTGAAAAATAAGCGAAACTTTAAAATGTCATAACTTTCTTATTTTACATCCGATTTTGATGAAATTTTCAGCATATGCTTGTCTGATTTTTCTCTATTGATTCAAGTCAACATTTTTCTGAGGTGGACTTGAACTTTAACATTTGAAAATGTGAAGAAAAAAATGGAGGGAAATGTCGGTATGGTAAAGATTTTTTAATGAATATTTCATGTACTTTTAATTGATGCTTTTGATACATTGAACATGCGTGATCTCGTTCAGAACATAATTATACAGACTACAGAATAGTTTTTAAAACCATAATCAATCTTTTGATATATTACACAATTATTGTCCAATCGAGCAAATTTATTACCCAGTTGTTAGTTTTTATTACCCAATTTTGGCAGATTTTAACCAATAGTTGTGTGGACAGTGTGTTGCCGAGCATTGGTTAAAAGTTGGGCATTTTTGCCCAACTATTTTAAGAGTGTAGGAACAGAGAATCACTTTTGCTAATATCTTGGTTGTTTTCATGACTATCTTCATGAATATTCCTATGTAAGATTTCAAGATATTCGTCAGTCTATGCAACACATGTCATAGGCTTTCAAGAAATAGAATGGAGCTTTGTCATTGGTGATAAATAGTATGGGGTAAAAAGAATATTAACCAATAGCATGTATATGGGTAAAAGTGGCAAAAAGAATGATGAACAGTGAGATGCATTGGTGTAGATAAGTGCGAGAGAGAAACAGACAGACATCGAGGGGAGACAGACAGACAGACAGACAGAGAGACAGACAGACAGAGGCATACAGGAAGAGAGAGTGACAAAGAAGAGACAAACAGAAACAAAGAAAGACAATCAGAGAGAGATAAAGAAAGATGTAGAGAGCAGGAAAGGGAAAGGAGCTAGTGGAGAGAATGATAGAGAAGGAGGAGATGAGAGCGAGAGAGGGGAAGGGGGAGGAGTATCTCATGGAGGGGAAGGGGTCATGCAACAAAGCCTCTCATATTGCTGGCCGCCGTGACCTGGACAATTAACATGATAATAGGTGGCATACATGACTCATGTGGGGTTTGGAATGAGGGCAAATTGAGCCAGGTTCCAATTATCCTTGCATCCCTGATTTCTTCTAATTAACTTTCTTATCCTGTTTTCGCTCAGTGTTTCCTTTTATAACCAGTTTCATTGTCTAATCCCTTGAATTTGAGATCTTGCTGCTCTGCTGAGAAAAGTAAAGAATTGTCTATTTCAATGATGCATTTATGAACCTGTTTTAACGTGGGAGTGCCACTTGCTCAATTTGCTAATCTCTACGTCATAATTGATTTACGCGCCATCCCTCAGTTGTTACCATGGATAATCTAGTAATTGTCTATCCCATTTTATCATTTTAAATTGATTGCAAATCAATAACTCCTTTTTTCTTGGATTGATTATTATTGATTGATTGATTAATTGATTGACTTTGAGGCATATAATTTGCTTTTGGTCTTCAAGGTATGAACTACTAAGACATTGGAAATTGTTTCAAGATATGTTTGGATTTTTCGTTTTGTATTTTTTGTGTTGGTGGGGGGCTTCTTCAGTGAGTGAGATAATTACTCAATAAGAATTCATTGAATGTTCTAATCTGTTTATTTACCATGTTGTTGTAAAATTCTATATGCCAGTGATTGACTCTTTTGTCTTTTGTCTTTTCAGGTTATTTCTTCCTCGGCACTTATTGCCACACCGCTCCAATTCCTTCATTGTAAATATATTGGTATGATCACAAGAGTTGTGAAAAATTAATACATTGTCATGAATTTGATCTTCTTATAGTCAAGAAATACCAGAAATAATAATGATAAAAAACTTGGATCATGATAAACTTGGGGAGATGTCAATTTCTCAACTTTTCTATGACCTGCAGGAAATCACATCACTTGTCACTTATAACTATCTTTATTCAATCTTATTTGATCGGCTATATACATGTGAGATCTGCTCCTGATAGATTTTATTTACAAGATGATAGTGCTTCTTGAAATAAGTTCTACCATAAAGCAATTTTCATGCCATATAACTTTATTGGTTTATTTCAGGGTAATGCTTTCTAATGAAAAGAGTTATGAATATTTTCATACCCCTTATAAAAAATCATTTGACTGTTTTTACAATGAAGAAATTAAAAGAAGAATTAAAAAAAAATAATCTATTCTGCTTAAGAAACAATAAATAGAATTACGAAGTAAATGTTCCAAATTGAAGATTAATAAATCTAATATCAGTATTTGTTTTGCAATAGATTACATTTTTAAGGATTGGTCAAAGTAACCATTGGTCAGAGAAGATTGGTCAAAATTCAAAGTAAACATTGGTCAAAGAGGATTGGTCAAAGTGATCTGTTGGTGAATTGAATATGTGTCTTACTGACAAAATGCTCAAAATCAACCAATTTATTGGTAAGAATCTTCCAAGATATTGGTTGATATTTACCATTTTTATTGGTCGAATATTTTTTAATCAATCAATATATATTGATTGTTTACTTTGACCAATTATTTAAGAGTGTAGAATTAGAAACCTCCTTTTCTATATTAATCCCATAGTGTGGGATTAAAAGCAGACAGGAGTGATATAATTGAAGTCTGGGTGAATATATGTGTTGACATATTTAGTGATATCATGTGTGAAGTCCACAGAGAATCTCTCGGAATAGTCAGACTAAATGCATTGGCTTCTCTCCAGCCGGATGGTACGCAGGATATTCTTATTTACGACCCTTTAAAGTCGTCTTTATTTTTCCTCTTGTCTGCGGTGCCCCGGAATTGCTGAATATATAATTTCATGCCCCATCTACAGTTTTATGCTTTCCTAAACTTCAACAATCATTAATTTACCTGATTCAATTTCATCATTAACTTTTAAACTTATTACCTATTGACTTTAACCTTTGAAGGTCATAGATAGAAAAAAAAATAGTAGGCATATATCTCAAAAGATTGATGTTATGGAATGACATGTTGTATATTATAATTCAATGAAGGTGTAGAAAATAAATAAATTCAAAATAAAACAATACACTGTGTATGGTGGGGATCCATAGACTTTCACTTTTTGAGAATAAAATAATTGAATACAAGGTTTATATGAGTTGGTTATTTTCTTTCTCTGCTGCAGATTTACCTGCTAAAACAGTTTTTCTATTCATTGCTATTTTATTTCATATATGAATAACATGTGTATTAATTAAAATTATGCTCACTCATGTATTTTTTTGTTTGACTAAGGTTCATTTTATTTTTTTATTTCTATTTTTATGTTTTTATTGTTACCAGTACTATTTGTTTATTTATTTATTTATTTATTCATTCATTGATATTTTTGCAGGGGGGGTTATGTCAACATAGGCAAAGAGGTAAATAAAAGTTGATTTAATTTGTAATGAAAGTGTACTGTTGTTGATAAGAAGTATCATATCTCATATAAGAATAATCATGTTGTTTAATGATGCCTCATTACTCAAATGAAGTATGTGCCCATCTTGGGAGTCATTATTCATACAGAATCAGTCATGATTTCTGTGCATATTGAAGAGTAGACTCCCCCCCTCCACATCAACCCTACATTCCTCTACCAATAATCAACCCAGCCCCCTTGAGATGATGCATCTTAATTCCTGATGAGGTAGTTTCCCTTGGTGACGGCACTGATGAAGCATGTTTTATACGATATATGGGGTTTCCCGTTATTGGAAATTAGGTAAATTTCAGTGATATGTACGTGAAGTTCTATACCATTCTCGCTCATAAAAGACAGCTTCTGTTCAATGATGTTGAGTTTGTTGTCATGGTTGCGGTAATAAATTCAAAGTTGCCATGATTTTGAGTTTCCTTTTCTTTCCATGAATGCAATTATGTATTCTTATTTGCCGTAGACCCCCCCTCAAGGTCATACTCATGGATTCCGTGCACGATGTTGAGGTTCCTATCACGAATCAAGAATGAATTATTGGCCCAATGTGGAGTTCCCCTCCCATTGCAGAAATAACGAATTCCATGCATGATGTGGAGTTCCCCCATCACTCGCGATATAACGAATGATAGATTGGTCAGATGACTCATCAGTGCTGTGGAAGAGGTAGATCATTAAAAATGAAAGCAATTTCATCCTATTTTGCCTGAACCTATTGGAACAGTCCTTCCCTCTTCCAATGCATGCAACACGGTGGAAATAAAGTGAAAGTGACAAAAACGAAAATCTAAAAGGTTTGACTTGTGCTTCGTCGACAGTATTTAGCTGGAGGTTAACCTGGCTTGAACCTAGTGCAACCAAAGAAAGCATAGAAAGCAACATTGCATTGATACAGCCAATTCCATCTTAGTCATATGGTCTTTGTTCGTCTGCTGGTATACTTGACTACACCTGCGATATTACCACCACCTGAATAAAATAGTCGGATAATGGCGATTTGTCCACACTGATCATGTTATGTTTCCTCTTAGCTCTTACCTGAAAGGAAAATTTTCATTTTCTAGACTGTCTGTTTTGTTCCCCCCTCTCTCCTTCTATCCCTTTTCCTTTATCTATTCATCTCCTCTCCCTCTCTGTAGCCTTCCATTGTCTCTGTCTCCCCCTTCTCCACCCCCTTTACCCCTATCTTCCTACCTCGACCTCCTCTCCCAATCCTCCCGTTTTCTCTCCTATTCTGTGTGCTTATAAATTAATTAGTTCATGTTATGTTCTTTTGAATATATTTCATGAATGACCTATAGATCTAATTGCCTGAAGTCGAGTAGATACATATAGCTCATGTATACTGATTTAATAAAGGACGTTGGATTTTGTTGTTCGTTATGAGTGAAGTTCACCCTGTATCAAAAATAAAAGCACACTTAGCATTTCCTTTATTACCTTATCCAGTAGACAGTAGTTTTCTTTTTACACCATATCTCAAGATTCACAGACAGATAGATATACAGTTACTCCCTGCATACGATTAAACAGCTTTCCTCCTACTGCACATTGCATTGAAATCTCACTGACCTCCACACACGCTGCACTGTGTGTGTGGGTGGGTGGGAGATGATGAGTGTGTATTTGTGTGTCCAGCTCTCATTCACAATTTCATTAGTGCAGCTTGAGTGCATGGGAAAGTGTGAGGGGTATTTGCATGAGTGGGCGGGGCTTCAATGCTCCACCACCACCACCACCACTACGGGCATCGCCACGTGCCTCCATCCGGGCATAGATGATGAGGACACGGAATGAGGATGGAATGGAGACGAATGAGTCACTCAATCCACCCCCTTTCTCTCTCTCTCTTTTGATCCATCTCCCAACCACCTTACAAACATATGACTGTTTTTGATCTTCAGTAGATAGTAACACACTCTGTGTGTATGTGTTGTTTGTGTGCATGTATTTACGTACATTATAATCAAGTGTCTTGCTGTGGAGTCTATGCCAAACACCCACCGCACATCTCCACCGGTACTTGGAATGCCCGAATTATGGCGCCAGACTCCTGTCCAAACCCAGCCGTGAGTACCTCTCCACGTAACTGACAGGTCGAGGAGGCGGAGGGAAGAAAGAGGGGGAAAACCTGTTCTTTTTTATTCTACACGATAGGGCTTCTCTCTTTCTATTCATTAGCCGGTGTGTGTACGTGCATCCGGTGGATTTTTTTTCCTCCCTTGGCCCTGCCGGGTGCAGGGGCCGGCTGCTTTGAATGGCCTGGTACGACAAGATTTCATTTCGTAAGTCGGCAGATATGAGGCGATCGCATGCACACGGACAGGAGTCCGACAGGGTAAGCTATACCTACAGGGCTGCCAAAATGCCCCCCTCGTCAACTTCATTTCTTATATATTTCCCTGATTAGTCATCGCATACATTATTCATGTTTTCCATATCAGGTTCAATGTTTTTGGTATTTCTCTGTTAATTTGGGGTATTGTGTTCCCCTATAGGGACGAGTGTGAGTTATGTGTGGTGTGTGATATTGGTTCCTCCAAGCCTCCAAGGTGGTCGATCGGTTCCAGGTTTTTGTTCTCACTTTCGTGCTTGTACTCACAACAGAAGAACATAGGTGCTTGCAAACATATAGCCTCTTTGTTGTCGTAATCATATCTCAAGCAACGGTTTGAGTCCTGACCTAGCAGCGCAACTGCTTGTTGTAAGTAATGATCCATTGTTATTATTTAAAATCTGTTATTGTTGTTTTTCTTGCTTATTTTGATTTCTAGTATCATATGACTATTTGAAACCTAATATGTCATTGATACCTGTATTTCCAGATTTATTTTCGTTTTGTTTGTATAAAGTACATTTGATAATAATATGCAATTTTTTATATAGCGCTTAATACAAATGTTTCTAAGCGCTGCATACTATTACCCCGGCTTTAGCATGGCTACCCTGATCAGGCGCATCAAGCATTCAAGGAATTCCTTCCTACCGGGTACCCATTTACTACACCTGGGTTGAGAGTGGCAAATGTAGATAAACGCCTTGCCAAAGGACGCTACTGCTGTGATGGGATTTGAACCCCGGACCTTGTGGTTCACAGTCCGGAGACTTATCCACTGAGCCACAGCACCTCCATTTACTTAAATGAACGTTAACTTTCTGTTGTTGTTTATTATGGATGTATGTATAATGATGTTAAAGAATGATAAATGTTGTCAAGATGCATTTTTTTGGCTGCTAAGAAAACGAGATAGGGTTTAGAGTCCCGATTAGTATTCACCATCCTTTAAATACATATTAAAATACAATAACATACATGTATAGCTCAGGATGCAACCAAGGGATCTACAGCTTTGATTCTTTTCAGATGGACATGAGAAAGTATCGAGCATAAAAGGGGAACAAGTAAAGTTTGATCCAATTTACAGAACACCTCTTGATCTATCAGAGGGTTCTTCTAAAATGCTTTTTATGATGTACATATAATTTTATGATGTTCTTGCACTAAATGAGACAACCCATATTTTCCATGTGTCTTGTTGCATGAGAACTTAAGATCATGTTCAGTTTTGCCATTCAATGGTAGCTATCACTCTTCAGTCAGTCAAAATCAAGGTCTCCATGGTTGTTAAGATTACGGAAACAGTAAATTTTTTTTGCAGCAGGTTAACAAAATTGGACTGAATTACCTAGAACTCCAGTCTAAAATCATTCAGATGCTTGTAAAACCCAAGTATTATAGTCTTTAAATATCATATTTTAACTTTAGCTAATTGCAATCATCAAGAATCTTTTTATTCAAATAAAGAAGATCAGTACTGATTAAAAAAAAATCTTTTTATACCAAGAATTCTTTTTTTTTTTTAGCTATTGTAGCTTCCATCAGACTTTAATTCATTTTTTTTTCTATATAGCAAACCCTACTTTTGATACCATTGTTTCTGTTAAAGGGGAAAGTATATTGCTCTTGGCTTCAAATCATTCTACTACTACTACTACTACTACTACTACTACTTAGTGCTGTTGTCGATAGGCCTTATATCGACATTGATGTCGACATACGACAGATTTTCAATGTTTCCGACATGTCGACATGCACGCACCCAAATCTACGTGTAAACATGAAAAAAAAGGGGTCTAGCCTAAAGTCACAAGTGTAAAGCTTACCTGGAAAGTTAGAAGCATTTATCCACAATAATTGGCGCAATTAAAAGGTTTATTCAGCTTAAACTTAGCAGCGCTTTAAATTAAGAAAGAAAGCCTGCGACCGCGAGCTGCGCGGCAGCAGATCCGTCTGCAGTGCGGGGGCCCTAGCCCGGCAGGCATGGCGCAACGCAAGTGAGTGTACATGTAGCATGCATCATTCACTGTGCTTGATAATTCGCTGCTCAATGTATTAATTTCACATAGACGTGAGCAGCAGCGAACATATGTTTTTGTCATAGTTGTGACCGCCGTAATTGAGCGTTTACTTCATTTCACGAAGTCATAGGAAACTTACCTTTCTTCGTTTGGAGATCGTTGCACGGATCGCCGCAGAAGTTGTACTGAAATTATCGATTGATTTTTATTATTTTTATACTGTCAATTTGAGGAGTTGCGTTTGGAGCACATGTGTACCAGCATATAATACGCGATGATCATTAATGCAATCGGTGATTCTCAAATTGGCTCTGAGTGTTATTGTGCAATGCTTTCAACGCAGCCCGGATCATGGTTGATTCTCCTGACTTCAGAATAAATGTGGATTAAATCGGTAATTTTGGAAGTGAATTCACTCTAACTTAGTTAAAATATGTTTCCCTGAACTGAGCCTGTATTGTAGATTTAGTGTGGGGATATCACTCGTGTCAAGGTGAATACATTTGATTGAGAGATAGATTGTAAATGCCACGATCGAATGATGTTAGGGAGCCTGTCGTTAGGCTATAAAATTACGGTGCCTTTTTCATGTCGACATTGTCGATGTCGGGATTGAATTTTAAGCGACATGTCGACATGGATTTTTCTTCCCGACAACAGCACTACTACTACTACTACTACTACTACTACTACTACTACTACTACTACTACTACTACTACTACTACTACTACTACTACTACTACTACTACTACTACTACCACTACCACTACCACTACTACTACTACAACTACTACTACTACTACTACTACTACTACTACTACTACTACTACTACTACTACTACTACTACTACTACTACTACTACTACTACTACTACTACTACTACTACTATTTCTACTATTACTCTACTATTACTACTGCTAATACTACTACTATAATACTACTCTTCTCTTACTACTTCTGCTACTACTGCTACTACTACTACTACTCCTTACTCCTACTCCTGCTCCTCCTAATTTTTCTACTCCTACTGCTAATACTACAACTACAACAATAGCTATTACTATTACTTCTTCCACCACCACCACCACTACTTTTACTACAGTATACTGTATTACTCCTCCTCTTCTCATACTACTCTTACTACTACTACTACTACTACTACTACTACTACTACTACTACTACTACTACTACTACTACTACTACTACTACTACTACTACTACTACTACTTCTACTTCTGCTACTACTACTACTACTACTTCTACTTCTGCTACTACTTCTACTACTACTACTACTACTACTACTACTACAACAAAAAAATGAATATTAAATGCTAAGTAAGATGAAACGTATGATATTCATTAATCAAAATGTTCTACATAATCAATCTTTCATTGACTTTGACAATGATTTTCATTTATATCTGTACCATTTTCACTGCCTTCCTACTTCCACAAATCATTGTAAATCTAAATCGAAAACTTCATTTCCATTAATCACTCTCATGTATACTCTCTCCAGGGTTCTGTAAGTGAGACAATATCCTGCTGTCTATACGCTATTCCAGCTTCCAATTTCAAAATCATTCCACCACAAACCTTTCCCCACATATATATAAATGTCTCTTTGCATATGCTTCATTTGGAATCAAATGTTTGTGCTTAACTGGACAGACGAAATGCCAAAAACATTATGCACCGTCGTTCTCTATGGCAACACACAAAAGTACTTTGATAAGGTCTCCTGGTAAAAATAAGGGGAAAAATCAATAGGAGTGGGAGACATTATGTATCTTTTTACCCAATAGAGACCAATAAATAGAAGCGTTTTATTGAGTTTTGAAGGGAATAGGGATGGAAATAGTTCCCTAATGGAAGTGGTTCATGGCTAATGTCCAATTAACTCACATTTTAGTACTTAATAGATAACAATTTAAGCATGCAACCTATTTCTTATGATTACTGAGTGCTTTTTGTAGACCATGGATGCTGGTTTTTAGTTTTTTCTCTTAAATGTAAAGGGAACTTTTAGTATGCCAGGCCTGATTTGTTCATTTACTGACATAGCAACACCTGATTCATTGCATAATCCATTGATTTTTTCTTTTTTTCTCAGTTTGGAAGCACCCCCACACCCCTAATTGTTACGGCCAAAATGAGGTGGTATTGTGAAATTTGAAAATAAAATTCACCTTGATTTTAATACCTTTTCGGGGGGGGGGGGGCTGCTCTTTTATGTATTCTTATCTCTGTCTCTCCCTCTCTCTCTCTGTCTTTTGGTTTGTTGTGTGTGTTTGTGTGTGTTTGTATGTGTATATTTGTCTATTTCTGGCTCTGTTTGTCACTCTGCATCTTCCCCTTCTACCTTTGAAACTTTATATGTCCTTTTCCCTCTCTTCATTCATCATTTATGCTGCAATCACATTTACCCTTTGTCGAAAACAGCCCCTTTACGGATGAAGGTGGTAAAACATTATAAAAACAACCGTTTTCGACTCGCCGTACTGTCATTGTAGGCAAAATGTGACTGTGCCATAACTCTCCTTAATTTTTTTCAATAGTCCGGTTTTCTTTCCCACTTTTAGCTTTCTCCTTAAACAAGACAGTGACATCCATGTAGCTACATGCCATTGCAAGGCTTATAACCCTTGAAGATCAAAGCTGGTCAGAAGCGAAAGATTAATTTTTCTCTGGTGGCACCCAAACCTCTTCTAAGTCAACATGGATATTGATCCGAATGATTTCATCTTGAATTAGAATAGAAACGAAGCTGAGAGGAATAATAATGATTGTTTGCGGAGGGACTCTGAAAAGGAAAACATAATACTCACACACAAGCAAGAGAGTCATCATACTTAAAATCCCTGATTCAGATGGACACCAGGTGGGTGTTTCATGAAAGTTATCAGCACTGACTAAATTGTCAGTGCTGACAATTTCAGTGAAATCCTTGGTTTTGATTGGCTGAAAGGCACTGGCCTCTGACCGTTACTTTGGTAACTGTCGGAGAAAGACAACTTGTCAGCGCTGACAACTTTCATGAAACGTTCCCCTGGTCCATCTGGGGCAAAAACTGCACAAAATTGGAATTGAGAAAATTCTGAATTTAGAAAAAAAGAAAAGAACAAAAATTCTCAAATATGCAACATTGTGCAGCCCCAAATGCTTTTGAAGATCACAAGTGCCAATCATCATGATCCATTGAAATATACCTGCAGACACAGATACAACACAAACAGACAATATGATGCCTTTGGCCGTTGCAATTGCAATACTGACAAATTCAGTGCTTCGATTTATCAAAGTTACATGTACTATAGATCTTCTGTGAAGATTTTCTGTGAAGAAAACAATCAAATATCTTTTTCATCAGTATTCAGCTCCTTACGCTCTGTCCTCTGCCATAGGAATATAAAACTCAACTCAATAGCGATGTGCATGTCTTACAATAAGACTTGTTTTCCAATATCGTCTCGATCTGGGTTTTTCCTGAGAAGATTTTGTGTTTGAGCTTAGTAAATCTTCCGTCTGCTTGTCAATAAAGTTAATTTCATACCTCAACCGACCTCTCATTTTTTTTCCCATCCTGGACCCTCCCAGCATCCAATTAAGTGAAATGATACCCTTCATATTTCTAACCCTAGATTCAGACTATCGTCGGAGAGAGGAGAGGAAAGTGTCCCAATCAAACCGTTCACACCTTCTATGTAACTTGGATACAGTCTTTCTGAACCTTGGAGAGGTCGTGCAATTTACGGGTATCAGGTGCTGTACTGGTCTGCAGCGCAAACACTTTTCTCGAGTAAAGTGGTCTGAATATGCAGCCTACAGTACCTTGTGTACTGAAGGCCCTCTTGCTCAAATGAAGTAGTTTTATAAGTGCTAGTCTTATGTGAAGACCCACTTGCTAATCAAAGTTTCATTCTATGCCTGAAGATGAGGGCTGTACTTTGCAATAACATGGATGTGAATGGGACCCTATATCTAGTCTGCTGTGCAAACCCTTCACTCATGTAAAGGGTCTGAATTGCAGCCTACTTATGCCTTGTGTACTAAAGGCCTCTCGCTCAAAGCAATTTTTGTATATGCTAGTCTTTGTGTGGCGGCACACTTGTTGAGCAAAGTTCCAATCAGGTCCTGTGCCTGCAGGCTACCCCATATCTGTACCAACATCACACTTGCACATGATTGATAAAAAAAAACAGCTGTGCCCTATCAGTTTTGCTCCCAAGATCGCGCTCTCCTCCAAATTCTGTTCTCAAACTCTATGGATCGATCACGAGAGGAATGGGTAGATGAATCGGTGCTTGTGTGCTTCTCCTGTCATGCCCAACAAAATAAAGCACTACTTAACAAGCATCGCCTGCACCGGCAAGCAGGTTATGGAACATTGCTTTATTTCATTGGGACATTTGAAAGTACTTAGCGCTGATAATTCTCTGCAACCATTAATTCTGATCACAAGATAGGAGGGGGTATACTCCGGGTTCCATGGAATTCCCTTCCAGTTTTCTACATGTGTGAACGCAGGTTAAGTTATTGCAGCCAGGTCTGCGCATTACACCCCTTTTGAGCAGGTGCTTTCCTGGTAAACTCATAAAATGATGTCACTTCATATTAAAGAATGAGACATGGCAAGTTCATGGCTTGGTAAATATTAAGACAAGAATTTGAAAGTAATTATGGTTTATTAAAGTGATCCTGTAATCCTACACTTTCTCATCAACAGATGATCACTTAGTCTAGTGAAATGGTTTGTTGTAAACAAAAAAGGTTTGAAGTAAACAAGATGATATTTTCTCTCTTCTCTTTCATTTCTTTTATTTCTCTTTTTTTGTAAATGTATAATCTAGTCATGTAAGATAAGCCTCAATATGCTAGTATATAAGTGTTTTCTAGTGTTCTATATGATTATGTTGTTTCATTCTTCTTGTTCTTTATGATGTGTTGTTTTATTCTTCTTGTTATTTATTATTATTTTGTTTCATTCTTCCTCTTCTTTATGATTATGTTGTTTCATTCTTCTTGTTCTTTATGATGAGTTTGTTTCATTCTTCTTGTTCTTTATGATTAGGCCTATGTTCTTTCATTCTTCCTCTTCTTTATTATTTTGTTTCATTCTTCGTGATTATATTGTTTCATTCTTCTTCTTCTTTATTATTATTTTGTTTCATTCTTCTTGTTCTTTGTGATTATGTTATTTCATTCTTCTTGTTTATAATTATGTTTCATTCTTCCTCTTCTTTATTATTATGTGTTTTCATTCTCCTTCTTTATGATTATTTTGTTTCATTCTTTTTGTTCTTTATGATCCATATTTCATTCCTCTTGTTCATTATGGTTATGTTGTTTCATTCTTCCTTTGTTCTTCCTATACTACTCTACTCATCTCAATAGATTCCTTCACACTCTCTTGTAACTGTTTTTTTCTATATTCTATATTGATATGACACGCTGAATCTCATGGTATCAAATACCACAAGTGTAAGCCGATATATTTACTTGTGGTTCCCATGGCATTGTCGAAATTGACATTGTAATTATATCTCCTGTTCAAATATTTGTAGCTTAATAATATACTTGGCAAAGTCGCAAAAACCTCATTCAGTGATCTATTTACCTAGTTTCACAAACATTTTCTTTCTACCGCCATTTGAAACAGACAAAAATTGAACACCCTAATATCATAACTTCATGCAAATTTCCACCCCCCCCTTGCCTGCCATTCCCTGTTCTTAAATCTATTCCACTTTCTAGAGCCCCTTTTGTTATAACCCCAGACACAATAGATTGAGCTGGTATCGGATACCATACAACACACTCCTGAGGACCTATGTAACCGATAGTGGCACGTATTAGGTTTCATTGTTGTGTTCGGCACCCCTGGGGCCAGCCGCCAATATCGCGATACTTTCAGAGATTTCCCCTTTTCTTATGGTATGGTATCCTTCGATGATCGAGAGTGTTAATATCATCAGGAAGAGTAGATTAAAAAAATATAATGCTCACTTCAAGGTGTCAGACCTATCCATCTATCTTCCTATCTCTCGATCCTCTTTGTTTACGTCTACTTTTTTTAAATGGTGTGGATTATAATTATTCAGCAAGCAGAATATAAGTTCCTCCATACTGTTAATATTTTTTTTCTTTTGGAACCATTTTCTGTTGACATGTGTGACAACATTGAAAAACAATATTTCAAACAATAAAGCCTCCATAATTAAAGTTTAATTTTTGTTTATAAAAGTTCAATTGTATATTGGACTTTCGTCATATCTTACTGTACAGATAAAGTATGCTAATTATCAGGAATTTGCTTCTTGGTTTGACACACACACAAAAATTTAATCTAAATATTATGTTACGCTATTCACACATATTTCACAAGTATTTATACTATACTTTTCAACTTAATTTGACAATGAATCAAAAGTTTGAAAATGAATATTCTGTATATTTATCAAACCTTAATATATTTTCACCAAGTTTGAGGACTGGCTCGGTATCAAACAGCAACTTTTTCAAGCAACAACTAGAACAGATGGACCGAAACAAAAATAAAAGGAAAGTTAACAAAACTCAGATATTGACCTAGATACGCCAACATATTGCAGAGTGAGACCTTAATTTTGAAAGAGTGTTTTGAGATGGGATTGAATAAAGAAGGAGTAGGATGAAGATGCGGAATCTTCTTTTATTGCTTTCTTCTGCTCAATCCCGTCAGATCCTTGTAAAATTGCACTTTTGACATGTAACGGATTCATGAATAAACCAACATGTCAGGTCGTATACCTTCAAGTCTTTAGTCATGGTGAAATAATAAGTTGTTTTTTATTACCTTGGTCAAATTACTCTAAACTTCTGACTTGATGAAGTCTAAAAATGAATATCTTCTATTTGGAATGCATTTTTCGGCAAAACAGCATGGAATAAAGAATAATTGTTCATACATAAAAAAAAGAATATTGTTCATATTTTATTTACAAGTATGTAAATGTCACAAATTATAAACATGATTATGTATATGCTCATTTGTATTCTTCCTTATAATTTATTTCTATTTTTTTTACTATACTCATTTATGTTTTTGAGCATTATTAAAAGAGTATAATACTTCTCATCAGAATTTTGTAATACTAGTACCATGTCTATTTTTAAAATTTGAATTTTCTTGAAAAAACTTTTTACTAATACATGCAGAATCCATATTTTTTCTATCCATATGAAAAATATAGCAAAAATCTCAAGTATATAACCTAAATGATGTATGAATATTGATCATATTATTCCCAATCTATTTTCCTCATCATTGTGTGAATATATTTGCTACTTTTTATTGCATATTGGAAATGAATCAGATGATAAAGAAATCCAAATGACCAGCACCTGGTCATCTTTCTCTGAAAAAACACTGTGTAACTACAGTGACCAAATCCTTTGTCTTTTGATTCCTATGAAATTTTAATCAATATTAAGATTAGATGCAACCAGACATTATGAATCATTGATATATCAGCACAATCACATCTTGTGTTTATACCCATCATGCATCAGTTCAGGTATTTTCCCTGTAATATGATTATGATCATCATTATGACACATTGGTATCACCGATGAGTCATCAGGGTGACCTCCATTATCGTCACGGTAACCATGAACACCGTTTCATTAGGAGAGGAGATGCTCAAGTCTCCTTTCTCTTCTCGCTCAAAGTTGGAGTAAACACGCTCTATTTTTACATGGATTTCTGTATTGTTATCTATCCTCTTTGTCAATCTCACGATTATACGATGACAGGCTATTCACCAATTTAATGAGATAATTCAAGATGTTAAGTGGCTTACACAGAGGTTAATCCTATTAACATAAGGCAGGCCTCTACAAAAATTTTTTTCGTCACTTGCCCTGTTGGGCAAGTGATGAAAAAATTTGCTTGCCCGAGAGAAAAAACTGCTTGCCCAATTTTTTGAATAATTTTTTCATTATGACGGCATTACTCTTATTATTATTAAGGTATACAAAATAACAATTGAGAATCATGTCCAGTATAAGAGAACACGCATTGAAAAGGATATTTTCAGCAACGTAGGCCTGAGTCTTTACGTTTATTTTGGAGATAAAAAAATCGATATTTTATGGGCATTTAAGGTTTTAAAAAACCCTTCAACAAAAGTTGCTAAAATTTCATATTTTGCATCTTTAAATCCACGAAATGGCTACCTGCTTACCATATTTCCTTAGAATTGCTTTCATTTACCGTAGTTGGAAACTATAAAGAAAGCCAGTGAAAAATGTTCAGCTCTTAATTAGTTGTTAACCATCAAGTCTTTTCTTCATCATTTTATGATGTTGCACTCGGTCAATAATTTTTATCTACATGTTTTCACATGCTACTTTTTTTCTATTTTGAGGAATACCTGTTCACTTATTAATGAATTATTACTAACATTGTTTAATATTGTATGATTTTTAAGTAATTTTTTCACTATGCTTAGAATCTTGGGTGGGTGTGTGTGTGTGTGTGCGTGTGTTTGTGTGGGTGTGACTGTGAGTTGAACTTTGATATAAATGAATTCAATATCTAATTTCTACTTCGCCTATTCCAGTACAATAACCTGTACTCGGCCATGTACCGTAATAAAGGCCCACATACCCTAACTTTTCCTGAAGTTCTTTGAAAACGCAGACTTCTACGAAAATTGCATTTCTCTATGGGGGAGTCTGAATTTGGTGAGAATGTATTCATTAATAACTTAAATATACATAACAATGAAGAAATCATCAAACTTTATTGGAAGTTTTGAATATACCCGAAATGTAAACTCTGTCTGAAACAGAAAATCACCATATTTGAGGCCTTTACTGAGCGAATTGTCCCCCAGAGCTCTGGCAGAGAGACAGAGCTCAGACTGGCTAGCTAGTATGCGCACGTGTGTGAGTCTCCCGCCGGCCTAGTAAAATAGATGGAGCTTTGTTTGATGATTTATTGTCTGATATTTACCTCATCCCCTCAAAAAGGGAAACAAATGAATTTTAAGTCGTAATTAACAAATACGGCAAGTTATTTTGGATGTTAATAGGCCGTTTTGAAGAGCAAAGCCAAATGACAACTCACCAATGCGAGGTTACTAGACTCTGTGATTTATTTCCTGTGTAATTCTAATTATTTTATCACAGAATTGTGATATCGGAAGGGGGGAAATGTGCATTAGAAATTGCACATGGTGGTAGTTATAATGGACCCCTATACTACATTCAACTGTTTCCCGGCCATTGCGTTGATTTTTTTCATACCTGGTACCATGTATGGAAATACGTGGTACAGAAAAAATAACGCAATTTCGGAATTTGAAACTGCACTACTCGCTATTTTTTAAGGCTTATTCATGATTTTGAGTGTGGATTTTGGATGATTTATGGAAAAACGAGGTACGGTACAGAAAAAAAGACGCAACAACCACTTGCCCGATCGGGCAATTGACTTTGAGAAGTGCTTGCCCGCACGTCATTTTCACTTGCCCCGGGCAAGCGGGCAAGCGGGTTTGTCGCGCCCTGCATAAGGCATTGTTTATATGCATATCCAATCGACACATGTCTATATGTCTAGTTGTGGTATTACTATTATATGTGATCATGTTTGAAGTTTAACTGTGACAATGCATGAGTATGAGATAATATTTACATCATATGCATGCATGTACATATATATGCGGATGCTGCTAGTATCTAGACAAGTCATATAATGAGATTTTTCATGCAGGAATACAGGGTGTATAGAAGTTTCTGATTTGTTGGTGTTTACATTACAGGAAGATTTGGTCACTATTTACAAACCTTCCAAAATGTTCTCCATTTGTTTTCTGTTACATGTACGATATCAGTATCAATATCTAATATCTTCAGCTCGCTATACTATGGCTGCCTGGCCTGCGTTAATAAACCATAGATCTGTTAATATATAGTCATTTAATTCAACAACGTCCAAGCCTCTTTGTGATGTTGCCTTCTCCATCTTATTACATTTTTCATGTTTTTGTTGGTTCATAATGATGTATTAACAAGAACATTTTTTTATTGCATAATGTATTATAAAAAAAATGAAAAACAATATATTTTGCATTGAGAATGTGTCTATTGTTGTAAGAAATGCCAAGTAATGATGATCATACTTAAAAGTAATCACTATAATAATACAGAATTCAGGTTTGAATATAGATATTTGTTTAATATGAAGATCACCTCAAATATTTAGGCTACAAGTCTTTCTAGTTTTTACAAGATATCCCAAGGCGATAATGCATAATGTCCCCCTGATGCGTTTCACTGTATGCACGGTGATGGTTGACCGTTAAATGTGTGAGTAATCGTAACCACAAATCTGATCCCGGCCCAATCAGGGAGAGAAATTCAATTTATTTTCAATTTCTGGCCAGGGGTTGATGAGACTGTAGTCTAGGGTAGATGAGAAAGTATTTTATCTCCCTGTTTTTTCCTCTCGATCGTAGACTGATGAGATGTGTTGCTTCAGGGGTCAGCTGTTAGGTCTGGTTCAGTGTAAGATACCATACGGCCCTTCCGATACATATATGCGTGGGCTTTTAAAGCTGGCCCCGGAGCTGGCTCCGTGCCTGTGTAAAAGTTGAAGTGGTGTCGAGATCAATAGAACCTCTATTGGAGCCGTTGATTCTGATATCTACACAAAGGTCAAGTCAAGATAATGTTGAAAATGATGACTTTAAAAATCCCATTTTATGTTTTTTTTACCAAATGTTAATTCTGATGTAGATGGTGAAAACAAAATGGGATAGAAATTCCCCCCTCCCTGTCTAATATGGGCCAAGTGTCATGAATGCGAAAGGAATAATTCATGAAAACTGACAATTTCATGCCATGTATATACAGGCAGTACGGCAACCGATAGACTAATTCCAGGGGTACCTCTGTTACTACTGAACCTGAATAAAGTAAGAAAACAGACAAAATAACTGCTAAATTTGATTGAAAGAAAGATATCTTGTCTTGACATTCGTGTAGAAGCAATTTTCCTTTCGATGTTTTTATTTGCCACCAGCATATGGTAGAAGAAAATAGAAATCTAATTTCCGCACAGAACTTGTAAACAGTATTCCTTATGAGAGAAAGGGAAGGGGGATTTTGCATGCGATGGAAAGCATATTAGAATGGGAAATACAAGTTGAATATAAGAGGATGAGATATGGGGGAAAACAAGGAAATGATGGTGTCCTTGAATGATTGAATCTTGAGAAAATTTCCTTTCCATTTCATACTAATTGACAGGAGTTTAGCTTCTTAGCCCAGAAATATCCCACCATACATGACAACTGTGCGAATAATTTGATCTATATGGGGGTGTTGTTCCGATATCTGTCCCTTTTTAGTTAGCGAAAGAAATAGTTTGTGTCACGTTTTGGACATTTCTAACTTTATTCTTTTATTGTTGATGACAGCAGTGGTTTTTTTCAGAGTTCAGTTCAGATTTTGGCAGAGGGCCATGGGAATATATATGGTAGTTATAGGGTATATTGAAATTCAGGATAAATTCTAAAAATGCATCCATATGGAGGGGACAAATAGAAATGAGAAACAGAATTTCTTTATGGTCAAGTGGATTATTTTCAGGCATATGTTTACCTTTTTTAGGTACAGGCCAAAATGGAAATCTTGAAAATCATTAGATTTGCTTGTATTGACCAGTTTGATTTTGAATATTTGAGGATTTTTTAAAGGATGTTAAGGTAAGCATCAAGTGATTAGAAAGATCATTTTCATAGATGTTTGACGTATGTAAAAAGCTTTGAAAAAGATATATCTCTAATAAAGTCATAGGAATGATGATAAAATATAGGGCACTTGAGACGTATATTTAGAGTTAACAGATTTATTATTGCCCAAGGTAGTAATCGCAGTCATTCCCCACTTACAATGTATGCACATCCTCCACCCCCCAGGGAGTGGAGAATGTCGCCATGTAAACCTAGGTATTTTCTTGAAAACTGTCAGTGATTTTTATGTGAGATTGTACATGAGTTTTATTCCTTTTTATTTGAAAATCTAAAAAAATCCTCCTGATCTTTTTGAGCAAGATGAAATCTATAGACATTTGATGGAGCATATGCTTTGTATTAGCCTATAGATACGTGTTTCACTCTTCTTCCTTTATAAATTTGTTTAGAAATGTTGTGCTTTCCAATTGGTTTTAGCAAGATTTAATCAGTGGATATTTTGTCATATGGACCCTCCTTTTGTGCCTCCTAGCAGTGAGTGTATAGAAGATAGGAGTGTGCATAAAACATGCTGTTCACCGAATCACAATGATATCGCTCGGCAAGAAGGCCACGCTGCATTGAATCTTCTTGAACAGTCTGCGGTTAGACTTCTATATCTACAACTTCTTCTCTCCTTGTTCAGTTAAATAATTCAATTGATTTTTTAAAGGGATTGAGTGGATCGAACGAATGTGATTTTCTTGAAGCTATTGTCACCTGGGCGACAACATCTTGTATTTTGAATGTTGGGCAATTGATTGAGACTATTTAAGACTGGATGTTTTTATTTAACTAGTAGTTAACATATAAAAAAAATTGTTATTTTTTAATTTTCATTGATTTCAGATGTTTAGAACCCTTCTTGATAGTGATGATAATATATTGTCTGTTTGTTTTGTTTATTTATTTTCTAATTATTAAAAAACACAATACATAAATATGTATATATAACATAAACAATAACATAGATGGCATCAATTGAAATAAACAAATGAATTGCAAATATGTTGAATAGATAATCAAAAGGATTACCCATTTTAGTGTCATTAACATAATTACTCTGTTCTTCCGTGGGGTCCATAAAAAACATTCAAATAATTTACATTGCAATACAAAGGAAATTTGATATTGAAGAAATGAAAAAAAATTACATATATGTTGTTACAGAATTCTGTAGTCAGCAACTACATTAGAATTGAATACACTAATTCTATTTTGTTTCGAAGTATGAAGTGCCATACAGAAGGCTGTCATGAAAATACTGAACATACAAACTTGTGGTAATAACCAAATCCTGGAATGGACAACATTGCTTCATGTTAATATCCTACTTCCATGATGATGCGGTCAACGGAATGGAAATCCTCCCCTTCTCCCGAAGCCAACATCCATCTTAACAGACCCTCTAGGGATGGCATCCTATTTTTGGCACTTCCCCCTCCTCCTAGGGTCTAACCTTTCTATATCAAGGTCACCGGGATCCTTCCGACTTCCGACTTGCGATTTCTTTTGAAGATAACGCCCCTGCGAGACTAGATCTAGTGATTTTCCTAACTCCACTATGTGTTTTTGTTGTGATGTTGCCTTATTATGTGAGCAAATACTCTGACCTGAATTTTTACAATCTGTTTTATTTTGTTTCCTTTTTCGTTGCCACTCCCCGACCATCTCCTTGTCACTTCTCCCCTTTCCCAACTTTCATTTCTTAAAAACATGGTTTGATTTCACCATGTATATCCAAGATAAATTCAAAGCTTGCTGATAAGTCATAACTTTCACATGATTGCTAAACAAGGCGAGATTCTGATAGAACCACTTTCTGGAGTACCCTTGGTCCTTCATTTTAATATCTATCCCTTTCGTCATCCTTGCTTTTCAACAGATAAAATATTGACTGATAATGCTACAAAATTATATTACTGGCATTCTTCATACAAACATTACCTTAATGTGCAATTTATCTCAAAGTTTGTTTCTTCTTGTTGAAATCCTCTTGGTTTTTTTTGTTTTGTTAATTGACAAAATGTTCTCCTTTGACTTGTCACATTGCTCTGTTTATTCACAAAGGAATCATGTTTATAATAATAAACATAAATTCTCAATCCAAAGTAATGTGCTTCTACAGGTGTATTCATACTGAAGGCGAAGTGGAGTTACTCCTGAGTAACTCTGGAGAGAGTTGATACGCTTGTACTGCAGACCGACATTATATACACCCCCTTCCAAACTGGCAAGCTCCGCAGCGGTGTAGCTGCATTTGATTTCATGGTTTCTCCCTATGCGGAAATGAATGACGTTACGTGAACTGCGTTTGTAACCCTCTTCTTGAAGTGGGTTGAGTACTCAACTTTGAATCAGGATCGAAATAATCAAAATAATCAAAATAATCTCAGAATATTCATTTTAGCCTCCAAAGTGGAGTAATTCCTTCTTGACTCCGGAGTAACTCCACCTCTGCTGTCAGTATGAATGTGGTATACATGGTTGAGATTGAAGTGAATTGCGAATCAGTTGCAACTTTTTGTGAGACGGACCCTTCTGTCTCCTCACATGTTCATGTTTCTCATTCATATTATGATTCCTGGAGGAATCAATATCTTGCCTTCATCTTTTCTGCACCTTTTCCTCTCACGGTGCCACAAGGCTTGTTCTATTTATTTACACGCAGATCCAGGCCAGGAGTTTTCAGGGTGGGTGGGAGGGGGAGGTGGGGGGGGGGGTGCACAGCGGGCAAAAATTGCCCTTGCATTCCCTTTTTATGTGAAAAATACCTCACCTTTTTCCTGTTCTAACCCTTATGTCAGCAATAGCATCCGGGGGAGGGGGGAGGTGAGAACCTTTAAATCTGGTCAGGTGATTTTTGAAGAAGTTTATACCCCAGTTTTTATGACCTTTCAGTTTCGGAATCCTGGATCTGCCCCCGTTCACATGGCATGGGGGTGCAATTTTTCATGAATGTGGGCCAAACTATATAACCATTGTATCAGGCAGGCATGCATCGATTGCAATCGGCTTCAGGATAAAATGGATTATCAAAATGGGTCAACAGATGCATCATGGGAGAAAAAACAAAATACATGGCCCCAGTTTCAGATGAGAGTAATATTCTTGATTCCTACTTCTGTATCACTCCAATCTAATATATCACTCAATAATACTCAACAGATTAGCTACTGGATAAGTTATCTCTCCAGTTAATCTTATATATTGGATTAGAGTTAAGATATGTATTTGTTTACTGAGTTAGCTGGTGCTTGCATTTTGCAGCACGCTTTATGAAGACCCAGCCCTTCTCGTCACCTTCGCTCCATTCAGATCTTATTGGTTTGGGAAATAACTTGCATTATTAAATTATGTCCTGAAGCACTACTTAAACTGCACCTGCAAGGCTACTGTTGCGAGTCGAGTCGTACGCATTGCTCAATTTCAGAGAGGAAATGCATAATCTTCAAAATATTGACGGCCTAATCCTTCCAAATTATCTCAAATTGAGTGACATGATTTGAGCTTAGTGCAGTTAGTTTATACTATTTTTGCAGCAATATCTTTTGGGGCATAGCCTTTATTAATTTGCTCAGTGAAGTGTTAAAAGTGTGCTGTTCATTGGGTAATAATATCCTGTCTTATGGAAGTTCATAGACCTTTCAGGCTCACCGATCCGAAGCAGTAAGAATGCAATGTCCTTTGAAATTAATTAAGAGCATGTGTTCGAGATAATCCTTGATACACTTCATATGATTACTTGCTATTTTTTGTATTTTGTTTCATATGTGAAGTAGATTTGTCTGCATTGCCCGTTCGATTGATTGTTTTCTCCGAGTTGCCTTGAGTCCCGGGCCCCGTCTTACAAAGAGTTACGATTGATTTGATCAATCTCAAGTTCTGTATGGAAATCCATCCATACCAAAATTTGCACAATCTCCTTAGTAAACAAAGAGAATCACACTGAAATTTCAAGAGAACAGTGAATGTATAAATACATCATATCTAGAAAATATTTTGAACAAATTTGCATTTTGGTTGTTAAACTTGCTGGCCATCCATAGTTGTGTTTGATCGGATCAATCGCAACTCTTTGTAAGACAGGGCCCAGATGTGTCACAGTCAAAAGTATTTGTTTAAAAAACATTCTATTATCCATTTGATATTTCGGGCAGCACTTCCCTTTTCTACCATTTTCAGTATTTACTTTCTGTCTTTGCATGTCACCATTTTCCCCTTTGGCACCATTTTGTTTTGTTTGCAACTTTGTTCGATTTTTGCTGGTAAATATTGCAAAGTTATTTTTTTCAGATGACAACTGACTGTTAAATGTAGATGTGGTTAACTATGTTTACTTCCTCCTACCGATACAAATTACCCATTAACAAAGAAGATATTGTGTGAAATTTGTATGCTACAAGCTATTACTATACTGCACTAATTATTGGCAGGTGGATAAAAGGCTATTTTCAGCTTTTTAGGAAAGGAAAAAAAAACAGGTTGGGAGTAAGACTGTAACAGGGCATAACCTATATCAAAATCTAATGTTTAAACTTATCCAGAAAGCATGTTATACCGAAATCTTGTTTCATTTTGAGGCACACCCCCCTGTGATGTAGTACATGTGTTTCCTCCACAATTAACTTAATTGACCACTGGACTGGAATGACCCCTTAAGTAGCAAATTAGGCTATGAGAATAAGATAATTAGGGAGTTTATGGGTTAAGCTGTAATATTGTATATCAATTACCTGAGTTGTGAACCCCCACCCATGAATTATTTTAAATCCATGCAAACGTTGGCTGGCCAGGTTTCAATCGTACCATGGTACAAAACCATGGACAATGCAGATTCTGTGTATTATCCTGCTTCAGCAGGCACCCTTTGCCAAAACCATGCATTTGCAATTGGACTTTTCTTAATGTATGCAATGAAATAAATGTTATTTTTGCTAAAAATATGCAGTCTATAGTTTTTTTACCATGTTGCAATGGAGATCTCTTCTGACAATGAGGGCCTTAAAGCAGAGTATAGTGTTTTAGGACAACTTCCTCAGTGACTGACGAGTCCCCTTGAAAGAAATAGCTTCTGGGGGCTGTTTCATGAAGCTGTTCGTATTAAAGTTAAGAGCGACTTTAAGAACAACTGGTGATTCTTTCTTACGCGATAAACCATCGCCAATTTATTATATCATTTACCACAAGAAAGGATCACCAGTCGTTCTTAAAGTCGCTCTTATCTTAAGAACAGCTTGGGTAACGTGTTCTCCTGGAGAATTGTCCTCCGAGGAACTCTTCTCTGCTGGAGATGTCCTCCAGGAATGGACCGCAGGGGAGTTGTCCTGCAATACAGGCTTACAAGCCTTCATCTTTATATATGAATGGTCGAGTTACCATCGAGCGTCGCCTGGGTGTTCTAATATTTATGGAGCGAGATCTAGAGCTGTATTGCTTTCTCTCAAACACTTTCATTTTATTTCCTGTTTGCTATCTGTGATCTTTATGGGCATCTTTCATACTGAATATAGTCTAGTGAACCTTCCTTTATGGATAGTTAGTCCATTTGACAATTTCTATATAGAGTGTCAGTATTTCGTAATGGGATAGGTCAACTTTGAATTATGAATCATGCAGTTCTATCAACTCTGCGTCTTGCAAAATATAGGTTGTATTTCTAATCTTCAATCCATTCCTATTCTGTGGACTATTAAGAAAAGTCATTGGAACAAACATATTTTGGTCGTGTATCATTGACTCATGATTTCTTTACGTAAAAATAAAGAGTGACGTGAAACGTGAAAATACATTGTCTCAAGGAAGAGAGATTGTTGTATGGAATGAAGATTATCTACATAGGTCAGAACTTAATTGGAATTGTCAATTCAGTCAAAACATTAAAGATTGGTATGCACTTTGTGACTGTTGTGGTTGATATCTATTTAATAAATATTGAAAGATTAAAAAATCAGTCAATACATTAATGATTCCTATTTGTATTTACTTTGACACTGTTTTTGATATCTCTTCAATAAATATTGAAAGATGAACAAATTCACTCAAAACATGTTTCTATCTTATGAAGATAGCTGTGCCAATATACATATGTTATGTAGCATCTGTATTCATTAAGAGTGAATCTGCTATTGTTCATGAGGCAACCAAGAATTGAAACCAAGTCAACCCATTCTCTTAGTTATATGCTCATAACATGTCCCTCAGTAAGGATGTAAAGCCATCAGACTCTGCTTGCTTCAAAGAGTACTAATCTAAATGCCATATGTAGAGATGGAAAGATGACAAAAACCGTCATATTTGTACAAAGTAACCCTTGGATATAGTTTTTGGCAGCACAATTAAAGCCTTTGGAATAAATTTCCCCTTAACATTAGGCATTCCGGACAAGTTTTGATATGTTAAATGAAACACTGAATTAATGAAATAATCATTAATTTTGGTATGCCATGAATGTACGTGTATATATATTCAGTAAATTATTTACCCAATTCAATCCAAAGAACATTTGATATAGTGCATTTTCCTTTCAGTTACAAAGCACTACATACACTACTCCATGTTTTGAGCCTCTTAAAAAATGATTTAACACCTCAGAATGATAATTGCTTAGTTTCTGTGCTTTACAAAAATTATATCATCATTGTCATCATCATCATTATCAAAGTTGTATAGTTATGATATCACTGTAATCCGTGCTTTGAAACAGACATAGGAAACAATGACATCTTGAACATTTCATAGAGGACCTTCTTCCCAGGATACAAATTCCTTTGACACATTATTTTGAAAATGCATTTTAATTGGTCATTCAAGGTTATTTCCCTAACTCAAGAAATGGTGCAGCTGTGAATATTGATGATTAAAGATAAATACCAGTTGTGGTAACGATCTCAAAATGAGTTCCAACAGAATCAAATAAAATTACCAGCCAAGTTTGTGTGAATAAAAGATATGTGCTAAATGGCTGTTGGGAGAAAACACACAATTTCTGAGAAATTGGAAAAATAAAGCATGGAATTCCATCAAATATCAGGTATTTTTCCAAGCAATATTAATCCACTGTCCAACATATTATTTTCTGTGTTAGCAATCATCAGAATTGTTGGTTTTGAGCTAAGGTTTCATGATTTTACAAAGATAAGTGTACATGAATGGACCAGATCTAGATATATGATAATATGGTGACAATAAGCTCTGATTTAAAAGAATTTCTCATGAAATATTTTTTTGCTGCAACTACTGTATGTTACCTTTAAACTAAAGCAAAAATGAGAAAAGAAACCGAACCCAAACTACGGACCCGTATTTGCCCACCCACTACTCATCGTGTATGCACAGTGATTCATCTTTACAGAAGCTAGCTTGCAAGAAATTGCTCGATCAATGTTGCTCTTTTTCAGAGCGGTCTGTCTATAGACTCAATACGCATAGGTGTCTAATAATGGAATATCTATCATTATTAATTTGCAGGTCCACAGATAACAATGATGCTAGTATGCTAGCTAATGTTATACTATAAAAATGTTATGGAAAGGAGTGAAAAGGGCAGAGGAATGACATCATTTTCACACCCAGGATTTTATTGTTGTGATTTTTAACAAAATCATTTATGAAGAGTAATTTCTTATTCACTGATGATATTTTTTAGTTTTAAATATTGATGTGGATTTTAAGTATTGGTGTGATTCTAGTTACAAAAAAGTGGTAAAAAATGTTGATGTAATGGTAAAAAAAGTTGATGATGTACATGATATAGTACATAGCGTTGAATACGCATAACATATGGTAAAAATCTTGATCTACAACCATTCAGCCAAAAACATTACCCACTGTTAGTAAAACTTCTAAGAGCTGGTCAAACCTCTTGGAATCGGTTCACGTGTTCCAAATGTTTATTCAAATCTCCTCAAACTTGGCATTTAAAGGGTTAAAGTATTGTCCCTTCCCGCCAGTCTTCCTCATCGCCCTTATTTTTAGCTCTCTGGTAAATTGAACCTTTCCAGAGGACAGTTAGAGGAGGAGGGATGTGCAAATGGCAATGTAGTTCAAGCTGAAAATTGGATTCCATGCTGCATTTCAGATGAATCATGTTTAGAGGTGTGAAGGAAATATGTCAGGTGAACGGGGGAGATCATTAACCCTTTGGTGACCGAATTCTGTAGTTCGTATAGGCCCATAGGCCTATTTTGATCTCGGGTATAAAGTTGTGGTCGAACTAAGGACAGCCATTGTATTAAGAAAGCTCAAGAAGTATAGATTCACTTTGACAGCATATTTGGGGCTTATTTCATTCATATCTGTTTTGGAATGGTAAATAAAATTGTTGTCTTCACCATTAGAGCTTGAAAAATGAACACCATAATGTTTTAAGCGGACAATTTTAACGAACTTTTTTTTCTTATTACATTTTCAGCTTCCCATAATCCTAGCATAATTAAATGGAAAAATGAAGTTGGAATGATCTTAATCTCTTCATGCCATGATATAAAATTCAGTGGATTACATGGAGAATAATTTCAAGATAAGATAACTTATTTGGCAAAGGTTGAAAGAGGAAATTTCGTTTGGAAGAAGGATAGTTGTAAATACACCATAGAATGTCAAAAAAATGTTTTAGTGTTATCAATTATATTTGACACATGACAAAATTAGAAGCAGAGAGATAGGGAGGGGGGGTAAAGACTCTGGGTTCATGTTGGAGAATAGAATTCCCTTTAATGTATATTTTCCAACTTTGATTCTCCCTATTCCCCCCCCCCCCCCCGCATACTCAATCTTGGGGAGGGGGAGGGTGGGGACAGAAATACCGCTCAGTACATTCCTGTGGTTGGTCAGTGTATAGAAATTGACAGATAACACTCATTTTGCCAAATTCCCCCTTCATTTTGGGCTATTTCAACTGTGTCATTTTGATTGAATATGAAATAACCTTGTATTAATTTTACAGCTGTTTTGCATGAGAGAATAGGCTTTGGATTGTTTTAGTTTTACAATCTGATTGTTGCCTTTTTCTATTGCAATTAGCTTTTCTAACTTACAGAATTTTTGTTGGATGCCTACGTATGCAGGAAGGTTTGTATATGATTGTAATCTTTCATACATTATTATGGTAGATCTATATACTTGTATTTGATGCAATGAAATTAACATTAACCAGTCGTCTATTTGTCCTCTTTTCTTTTTGTTTCATGCAGACGGTTCGAGAGATAAAAGAGCTGAAGAGGAAAAGTCAAATGGTTTTTGCACAGAATGGAATCGATTTCTCTCAAATCGTCGACATCAACCTCGATGAAGATCCAGGGGATACGTCGCTGGAAGACGAGGTACAGGAATCCCCTCATGCCAAGGAATATCAAGCTCAAATTGAAGGTCAGTCTTTCAAAATAGCTACTTTGCCTGTATTAGAGGCATTAGAGTGTAGTGAAATTTGGGTATAGAATGACCACCCAAGTGAGTGAAAAAAAGGCTGTCTTTAAGGAAAGATTTCCATCATTGCAGAGTTCAATGCAAAACAGTCACAGGGGAAAAAAAAGCATTGGTTTTTATTATTTCAATAAAGGGGGTGGCATAGGGGAAAAAGGATTCTCCCTAAGAAAAGCAAAGTTTGTTGAAAAATCTGACAATCATTGAAATGTAAAATGTTGTTACTAAAAAGCGACACCTGTGCTCCCACTAAAATGGATGGCACAATATGCAGTTTTAGTCCAAATGGTTGGCTCTTCCCCCTCCGCTCAACCCCCCCCCAAAAAAAAAACCACACACAAAAACTGCAATGGATTGGTATGTACAGGTGATCCTTACAGAAAATTGGCCAGAAGATATGAATATCAATGAAATCTTCCATATTTTTTTCAGAAAATGAATTAATTCATACGTCCATCATAGATGATATTGAATATATATTATATATTTTTTTAATATTTCAACTAAATAATTCTGATATATGACATATAAATGAGAGGCCCATCTTAAGAAATAACAAGGGGTATCTTCACAAGAGTATGTCTTCATCAACAGATTTCTTTCTATTAAGAACATAGATTCAAAGAACACAACAAATTTTTCCAAATCTTGTCCACTTTATATCATATTTACAAAAGTACACACCAACACCTTTCAAGGTTCCTCCTCCTTAATGCACTTTGTTTGTGTGCCTATATTGTGTGCATAAGAGGGGGAAACCGTAACGATAAAAGACAGAGGGACGAGAGCGTTACAATGACAGCCATTAGAAAGTGGTCCTTAGCAGAGCTCATTCCAATAATGGATGATGTCTTCTTGGATGCCAGAGAGGCACTTTTCCGGGGGAGCTTCTTTTCGCAACGAATCCATCTTCCCCGTGTCAATCTCGGTTCCAATTTAGCTTGGGGTTTGGTGGAGTATTGATGAGAATGCTTTTATACTCTTATTTTGATTGCTTTGGGGGGAATATGAAGATGTAGGCCATACTTTGTTATAAAATGTGATGTGTCCTGATTGAGCAAAATAAAACTGGGTGTGGGTAATGTGTGAGTCCATGGATATAGATTTAAGATTTTAGACTAATACTACAAGGAATAAATTGACCTATAATTGTATTTCTATAGAGAAACTAAAATGTTTTGAGAGGAAAAGTAATTGTTTTGCTACTTGGTAACATAATTATTGTGGTATAAATGTATTGAGTTGTTAATTAGCATGTTATCATTCAAGTGGGTCTATATTACTAGACTACACTAGCATTATGGGTCAGGATACTGGCCAGGTATGAGTACTTGAGGACTCGAGATGGCGCTATTAGTTCATAGCTGCTTTAAGAGTAAATAAAAAATGATATGAAACAACAACAAAAAGGGCAGTATTGAACTCATGTGATACTATAGGTAATCAACTATGTGGGAGAATAATACCAATATCAATAATAATAGTAATAGAAGAAATAGTTAGTAATAGCAATATCAACAGTAATATTAACAGTTACAGTAACAATAATAGTAATATCTATAGCAAAAGTAGTAGTAATTCTAATTGTGTGCCTAGTAATAAAAGTAATAGCAAAAAATAGTAGTAGCAATAGTAGTATTAATCCTAATAGCAATAGTAATTGTAAAGTAATAGTAACAGTAATAGTAGCAGTAACAATAACTAATAGTAATAGTAAAAAAATAGTAATAGTGGAGCATGACAAATGGGTCTTGACAAAGTCTTCTCTTGTCACAAAAAATATTTTCTACTGTCATTTGATGTGCAGCAATGTTCAAGCAGTATCCATTTATTGGTGCTTTTAAGAGCATCAATATCTCTCTCCATGCAGTATGAAGATGGGAGAGGCAGGCTCATATTCAGAGATTAACGTCTGCTGCTGCTCGGCTGGAATTAAAGTAACGGGGTTACTTTTTTAAGGTTATGATGAGTAGTGTTAGCTAAAGGATATATGACATGATAGTGATAAACAATGGTCTCATATTCTTTAAATTCCATGAAAATAGCCATGCGGGACATCATAAGGTATTGCATTATGTTATCTGCTTTTTAGCAAAGTAATTCATATTATCATATTAAAATTTATCAACTGTCAGAGTCTAGTCTAGCTACACAATGCTTTGATAGTTTCTGTGCATAGCTATCTGCATAGAATGTGCATGAGGATTGCACTGACAAAAAAAAACTCACTTAGGCACGAGACTGAAGTGTATTGCTTATGGCTACTGTATTTCAAACCCTGTATTTTTTGTTGCCATCATGGCCGTACATAGATTTTTTTTTTCCTGGGGGCAAGACACAGTGTTTTGAAGGAAAACTAAAGCGAGGAAGCGAAAGTGACCGATCTTTTCATGGGGGCGCTTTACATTTTTTAATGTGATATTGAAAGATTTTGTACATGCTTTTTGTGAATTTTCTGAAAATTGCAAGTAAAAATAATGTAAGTTTTCAAAATTTCTGAAAGGGAGGGGGATGGGCAACAGCCCAACTGCCCCATGTTGACTGTTCACAAAGCAGATATTACAGTTAAGGCCCTATAAAGTTGCATACACATGATTCTAGTCCTTGGATCATCTTTGGGGGGGGGGGAGAGGGCAAGGGATCTCTGCCTCACGCCCCAATTTAAGGGGGTCAACTTTGCAACAAACATGTTATGAAGGTGTGAAATAAGCGTAAGAAGTTGGAAAGGGCACATTAATTTCCTTGCCCTGGCCTTCGCATCAGAATTTGAGAGGGGCATCATTTCAGTGCCTACCCCAGATAAAGTGATACAAGAAAAGTGAGGAGTTACATGTAGATAATCAATTCCATTCAGTGACTTTGATAGCTAAGGTCAATGTGTTTTTCTTTCTTTTTTTGGTGGATTCACAAATATGATCTTTGCAATGCTGTCTCCTGAGTTCTGGTTTTGGGTGACATGTAATATGCATGGAAACTATTTTGATCAAGTAATTAGTTTGGGGTTAGCCATGGTAATTTTTTTTTTCTAATTTGAGTCCCCTGTCTTTTTCATATTCTGATGTATCCTTTATATTCTGAAGAATCTTTTATTATCTGAGGTAATTAAGGTTTATTTTTCATTTTTTCAAAAGTGAAGACGTTTTCAATGCTAGCTACCTATGAGATTCTGGATGAAAGCTTTTTTGGGCAAGTAATAATTTTAGGACTTTTGGGATTTTTTTCTTCAACTCTCGATCTCTTGTCTCCTTACTGTCCTTAAAGTTGTAGAGTGGGCGGGGGAAGAGATTCTAGGTTATTCTTTGCAAATATCGAGACCTTTAACGGATGCTGCCTACGAGATTCTGGTTTGAGTGCTATGTTATTAGCATGGAGACTGCTGTTAGCAAGTAATGGCCTCCCAGCCAAATAAATCGTTGCTGAATCTGTCGCTTGTCTTTCCCCGTTGTCTTCATCTAATTTACATAGATATGATGGAGGTCTTGAGCCCCGGGTACTTGTGGGATATTTACAGTGTGTCGTTGCATAGAATCTAATCCAATACATTGCAATGTTGTAATGTTTTTGTATGAATAATAGAAAAAGGTCCTTTGAGTAAAATAGAAACTGTAGTAAACAGAGCATGATGCTTCCATCCTAATTATAAAACCTTAATTAATTTAGATTTTAGATGAAGGAGGGGTTTGAAAATAGGCAGCAAATATAAATTAATCTTGAAATTTTTTTTTTAATTCTGTGGAAAGTAAGATAAAAAACAATGTCAATATATATTTCTGATGTTCTTGATTGTGTGGAAAGCTGTTATGTATTTTAAAGACACGTTTTTGAAGATTCCATTCCACACCATTATATTTCATTTTAAGTATCAAAAGGGCAGTCTAGTTTGCTATGCAAATATCATTCATACTTTTTACAGAAAAGGTCACCCTTGATAACCATACAACATGCCAGACGTTTGTCACACATAGCAGCAAGAAATGTTTTCACACTGGATTCCTATTATGTTTTGTTCATTCAGGTTATATACATTGAATTCCAGGATAGCTGATACTCAAAAGGGGAACATCTATTCATTTGATTTCCAATTTACCATGTTATTCAAATTTATGAATGTTCACTTTCTTGGGACTGAGTAGTGAGGTTAAGATTATCCTGTTGTCATGAATGAACTAGAATAGTTAGGATCCAGTTTCCAACAAGACCTATTTTTTGTAAAAGCCTCTGGCAAGTATTCAGATCCTCAAGAACAACCTTTGCACGAAAGAATCACTCAAACATTTGAGCAAAAGAGACAAGTACATAATAATATTAGTTAATCTGTTATAAATGAAAGATGAATGAACAAGAATAATTACTTGTTGTTTCGTCAGACCTCTGATATGCTTTAGGGCTTGTAAATAACCTTTTATTACAAAAAGTACGATGAATTGTTACCATTCTGAAAGTGATTGAAATTTATGGATGTGCCTTTTCTATGAACCTAGTAATAAAAACCTTTGTTGTAAAAGTATGCATAAAATTTGAATATTTTAGCAAACTGTTCATTTTGATGACACATTTTCATGAGTTCTTTTTCGATCCGTTTTCAAAATGTATTTTTTATCTGTAGTGTTGAAGGATGAGCTGTTCAATGCAAAGAAGGATATAGGTTATGCGATAGAAGAGAGAGACATCGCTCAAGAGAATCTTGCTGCCGCTTATAGCCAGATAGCACAACTGAAAGAGCAGGTGAGAAGAGGATTAATTCCTATTATTTTCATTCATTTTAAGTCAAAGGAGCTTGTTGACCAAGTCAAGGTTTTGGGAACCACTCGTCATCGATTTTTACGTTTGCATTTGTGTACAAAGTGAATGGAGCTAGGAATAGGGAACTGATGAGTATGACTGAATAAAGTGCTGCCGTACAAAATTAAAGGACAAGTCCAACCCAACAAAAAGTTGATTTGAATGAAAAGAGAAAAATCCAAAATGCTTAACACTGAAATTTTCATGAAAATTGGATGTAAAATAAGAAAGTTAGGATATTTTAAAGTTTCGCTTAATTTCACAAAACAGTTATGCACATCCTGGCTGGTATGCAAATGAGGAGACTGTGACGTCATCCACTCACTATTTCTTTTGTATTTTATTATATGAAATATGAAATATTCTAATTTTCTCATTGTCAAGTGATACAATTAATTTCTCCCTGAACATGTGGAATTAGCATTGTTTAATACTATATGGTTCAGTAAGATGGTCCTTGTTGTCAGATCTATAAAAAATGAAATATTTTCAATTCAAACAATAAAAAACAAAAGAAATATTGAGTTATGGACATCATCGACGGACTCACCTAGTTGTGCTTATCACTGTTTTGTGAAAAATAAGCAAAACTTTAAAATTTCACAACTTTCCTATTTTACATCTGATTTTAATGAAATTTTCAGCATTATGCTAGTTTGATTTTTCTCTATTTATTGACAAGTCACCATTTTCCTGATGGACTTGACCTTTAAAAGTGGTTCTCGATTTCAAAATAATGCCACTTGCTTAAATCATCCATACATGAGAAACAGAATGAGGACTGGGCACTCGTCTGTAATGGCAATGGCATTTTGTGAGGGTTTGTAGAAGCTTAAATCGTCTTTACACATTGTTTCAGGGATCCAGAG
The DNA here is from genome assembly GCF_018143015.1 of Lytechinus variegatus. Classification (NCBI taxonomy): domain Eukaryota; kingdom Metazoa; phylum Echinodermata; class Echinoidea; order Temnopleuroida; family Toxopneustidae; genus Lytechinus; species Lytechinus variegatus. The sequence goes on from NC_054751.1 coordinate 1,377,441, forward strand.
TATTCAGCACTTTGCCCTTCTGATGTCGATAATACCTTGTATCTCTAACTCAAAATGTAAAAAAAAACGAGGGCATCCCTGGAAGAGCTGTACGCCATTATATGTGTTATAGCGCCACCTTGTGACGCTAGCTAGCTTGTTCGTTACTAAAATATTATTCCTTGCCCCTTTTCGGCGCCGTGTTGTAAAGACAATGTTTCCTCAATAAATGGTAGGCCCAAATGTAATGATGTAGCAATGATGGCAAACTCATATTCTGCAAACAATCTCCTAATTCCTAAGGAGAACTCTTTTTGTAGGCAGAGGAAGGTTGCTATTTCACTGTAAAATCAAGTTTTTTTTTCCAAGATGTCCTAAGAAAAAGAAATGATGATTAGTGTCATTTATCATTTCAGATGAAACTGGAGAATGTCTCGCATGAGAAAACCAAGAAGGCCTTACAAGAAAGGGATAATATCATTAATCAACTCAAAAGAGGTCAGTATTATTCACATGATTATTCTTTCATACTTTCATCTGTAATATTTCTTCTAGTAGCACCATCAACATCTCAATTTAAACCTGGTTGCTCAGACAATTATAAGCTTCCCAGTAAATGTTCCTCTCAACCCTGTTTATCATGTTTCCATTTCATTTCGTGACTGTACCATCTGCATCAACGTGTTATTATGACTATTTTAATTAATTTAAGTCCATATTTTGAATTCCGTGAAGTTGTTAGCTACATGCATGTACGGTGCTCCTGTCAACCTAACAATGAACATTTCTTTCATTGCCAGCTTGTTTAATTAATCTATTAATATTTTAAATCAGTTGACGTTTGATGCATACTTGATGTATAGATTAAGCAGATTAAAACCTTTCTGTTGCAAGCCTGTATGTAGACTCCATATAATTGAGCAGATTCAGTGGGCTTTGTTAGAGAAATGAATTTATATTTGTTGCAATCTATATCTGACTAAATGAATTTTGCAATCTTAGTTGCAATTTAATGTTGGAGGGGGGGGGGGGGCTGATATCCTCTTTCAAAAATACACATATGAGTAAATTATATAAAGTTCCAATTCAAGTGTCAATGGTATGTAATCGAAGTATGGAGATGAAAGATTTTGTCAGAGAGGGATGAATCAAATGCTTGATAGTTATTACCAAGTGTACCATGAAGCCCGCTTCAATCGTCTCCTTTGCCATGGAAACCTTCAGAAGTTGTAGATTACCACTCATGCGTTCATGCCAGGGGTATTTTATGTCATTTTAATTCATGTGATGTCTGTAATAAATAAAGCATTTATGGCGTGTGCTTGCAAAGTGTTGGATTGGTTGTTTATATTCATGTGGCATGTGTGGAGATGAATCTTGTGACTAAGCACGTCTTACCAATTAGAGATGATTGGCTTTACAGTTACGATATCAGGGCGGGGCGGGGGGGGGGGGGGTTGAAGTGGGGGTGGCATTGGGCACATAATTGTTCCTTTTCACTTCAACCAACCTTTTGTGGGTATAATCCAGGATTTTTCTATAGGCATTTGTGTGTGTGGGGGGGGGGGGGGTACACAGAGGTATTCCTTCTTTCTTATACCAATTCACTCGCAGATCTAGGAATTATCGAAAGGGGCAATCAGCTCCATTGTCTTACTTCAGATACTAAAACACTGGTGAATTCAGATCATGATGATGATGATAATGATTATCATGATGATAATTATAATGGTGATAATGAGGATGATTATTATGGTGATGATGATGATGATGATGATGATAATTATGATGGTGATTGATGGTCATGATGATGATGATGTTTATGATGATGCTGATGATGATGTTTATGATGATAATGATGATGATGATGATGATGATAATGATACAAAGATAAGTACTATGGTAATAATGGAGAACATGATAGTAATAATAATGCTTATACCTTTTCAACATTTTATTTACATCCTTATACAGTATCAACCTTGGTATACAATGAATTCAACGAGGTTCAGAGCCTATATGAGAAGGAATCCGCCATGAGGGAACAAGCTGAAAAGATGGCATCAGAAGTAAGACACATATCTTCTTGATATTTCAAGAAATTATTTATACTCTTTCTCTTGCAATGAGAGAATATAGTTAGGAGTTTGAAACACCATTTAACTTCAAATTGGAACATCTGAGCATAATTTATCTGCCATAGTGGTTAAGAAAGGATTGCTCATTGAACTTACCATAGTTACGGGTCATTTTGCCTCAAAAGGTACCCATTAGGAATTTATTACAGTGGCGGATCCGGGATTTTCCAGGGGGGGGGGCACATTTCCACTGGAAAATAAAATGCAATATCATTTCGTATTTGCACCTAAGACATTAGAGGAGAATATGGACCCATGTTAAAGGCCAGTATGTAAAAATTGGGGCCATGTTAGGGATTTTTCAGCATAAAACCATACCCCATGTTAAGGGATTTCTTCCAAAAAGTGACCCATTCCAGGGGCACATCCCATATGACTTATTTCATGAGTGCCCCCCCATCAGGTTTGAGTAAGCTTTTTTGGAGGTGGTTCAGTTTGTTGAAAAACAATTCTAATCAGCAAAAATGGTCAACCATGGAGGTAGAATGTGTCGACATTGAAAAAGCGACAACCCCCCAAATGGTTTTCAACAATAAAATATTTTGCTGTTTACCTATTTTCGGATATATATATATATATACATATATATATATATATATATACACTTCTTAGGAAGGGGGTGGGGATGGAGATTCCCATTTTTATGGCTGTGAAGCAGTATATTTTATTTATTTTATTTTGATATCTTGCGTGAAGTCATCAATTGAAATGTTGACAATTTTAAACTTGAAATACTTAATACAATTTTTCTTTATAGATTCATGAATGAATAGTGCAACTGCTAAATGTTATATACATACATGTATATTGTATATTTTATTTTTTCAGTATTATGCAAAGAATAAGGAAGCAGAGGCATACAAACGCCAGAGTGCAATGTTAGTAAGTGATGCCATCAGCGGAGATGATAAACTCATTCAGAGCATGACAGAGATGGAGAAACTCACAAAGGAACTCGAAGAGGAGAAAGAGAGACATAAATTAGAGGTAAAGTATTTTTTCAGATAGTTTTGTATTAAATTTATTTTATTTTGCCTCATAATGATTGTGTTGGTAACCACTTACAAAAGAACTTGAAGAGGAGAGGGAGAGCCATAAATTAGTGGTCTAGTATTTCTTTTTAGATAGTTTGTATTAAATTTATTTTTGACCTTTAATACTTGTGTTGGTTACCACTTGGTTTAATACTAATTGACCCAATATGCAGTGGTGTCAGTGTTTATATTCATTTGGTCTAACTGCCATTTGTTCTATTTGTCATTTAATCATCAAACTTGTATTATATGTACTGGGACAAATTGTTTTATCAGTTTACTTTAAATTCTCCCATTCATTTTTTTTTTTGGGGGGGGGATTTTATCACATGGTACAGATTATATGAGATTTTGAAACAATGGATATTTGACCAAGTGTTTATTGGGCTTAGTGGTGATAATTTATGGAGTTTTTTTTTTTCAAAATGTCAAATCCTTCTGTTGGTTAACAAATGCTAATAGTTATGAACAATAGATTATATAGTCTGGGGAAACAATAATAAATTAGAAAAATTGCATTTGCTAATTTTGTTTTATAAGCAATGATGATTTTGGAAAATCATTGGGACCTGTCCAAAAAAGGCTTTTAACACTAAATGGCAGTAGATCTCCTTCAAGAATGGATAAATAATTATAGACAAGAGTAACAAAAATGACAAATTACATATTTGTTAGAAATCATGAATCTATTGCGTTTTAGAAAAATCAAGGTTTGATTTCCCTTTATACATATATGAAGGTGTATAAGCGTATAATGTTATACATTTCCTACGTTTGACCACAGGTGAAGAGATTAAAGGACGAGCTGGAACTCTCAGAAAGCCGGGAGAAGATGGAAATGCTTGAGAACAAGCTGAGCATCGCAAAGGAAGAGAACGAATCGCTGGAGAAGAGAGTGGAGGAACTCGACGTCAAGAACAAGGAACTGGCCTACGAACTGAAAGAAGCGCTTAGTAAACCCAGTCTTCCGAACATCCCACCGCCTCCCCCACCTCCACCAGTGCCACAACCCCCTAGGAACCCTCTAGAGTGAGTGCAACAACCTTAAATACATATATGCCAGTTGTAACAATCTCAAAATTAGTTCGAACAGAATTTGATAGAATTACCACTCAAGTGTTTGTATGAAGGAAAAATATGTTCCAAATGGCCCTGGTAAAAAATGTGTAATAGCTGAGAAATGAGTGAAATAAGCAGGTAATTCATAAAATGCCGGTTCTTCATTTCCAAGTAATATAAACACACTGTCCGACAAATGCTTTTATGTGTTAGTGATTTTCAGAGTTATCGGTTTTCAGCTAAGATTTCATGATTTCACAAGTTAATTCTAGATCTTTGATGATATGGTGACAAAAATTAAATTTGATTTCAAAGATTTTCTCAAATAATTGTTTGCTGCAACTACATTCTTAGAAAATTGGTCATTTTGTCTAGAATTTTGTGAAAAGCCACAAGGTGACACATGCTCAAAAAAGCTGTAATTACCTAAAACAAGCTAGGGGGTGGGTGTGAAATATCTGCCCCTTGATTTGTCTTTGATTAGGAATAGAACTTTGTGCAAGAATATATTTCATTTACTCCGCCACTTAGTATATAAAAGGGTAGTTTTACCTGGGTACATTGACACTATACTCAGTGACCGAAAGAAGAGCGTTCATAGAAAGATTGAAGAGGCAGGGCCCCAGTATGTTTCCCTGTGGGACTCCAGGTTTTAGACATTATGCTTTTCTGCCTCATCATGTAAAACATGATAGTTGTTGTAAAAGTCTAATTACACTCGGAACAAATCTATTTAGTTGCTGTCAGACAAAGTGATGGCAGGTGTATTTTCATATTCATTGTTGTCATGGATATGTTTGATTCTGTTTTTTTTATTAGAATGCTGCAGAAGATCATTAAAAGGAGAAATCACAATAAAAAGTCAGAAGATGGCAGTAAGTATTCCATTTCCACAACTGTTACAGAAGGAGTGCACTTGCCAGGCTTGTTTTTCATTCACATAACACTTTATTTAAAGAACAAGGGCACTTATCTAGGCTGGTGACCCTGTTCATCTCACACTTTCACTCGTAAATTAGCAGGCAATAGAACATTAACCGTGTTGGCTTCAAATTACTGGAATAATTTGCCACTTGAATTTCAATGTACAGTCTCCATCACAATTTTCAGAGAAAGCGTTCAAAACCCAGCTATTTTGTAGTTTATAACTTTAAGATATATATCATTCCATTGAATTAATTTATTGTATGCTGTGCGGGCCTAATGGGAAAAGTAGTAATGACAATTATAACCAATGTACTATTTTGAGCAGTTAGGGAGAGGCATTTGTATACAAATAATGCATGCAGCCGAGTGCATTAGTGGAAATGAAGAGCACGCGAGGTTTCTTTAGATAGGTGCCGCACTGTGCATGACCCGCTGGCAGCGAGTGCCCAGCGTGCATCATCTGAAGAAACCGAGCTTTCTCTGCATTTACTTTTACGCACGACAGAGCAAGTGCATTATTTGTTTTATAAAATAGCAACACAGAAATAAATCCTTGCAAAGTTACAGTACAGTTTTGTTGGATCTCTCCCGGGACTTCTACCACACTGGTTTGCTTGAACGTGCAATGTCAATTTTCGTTGCGCACCTTTTGCACTGCCGTGCAGTGCACCCAAAAAGGTGGATGTCATGTGACGCGTATTGGCCAATCACGATGCTTGAAATAAAATCCTTCTGTTGATAAAACAATGACAATGGCTACTGCGGTATACTCTTCATATTTACTCACATATTTGATCTAATTTTCTCTCTGTTCTAAAGGACAATTGGATTGCTATCAGAAGCAATTTGAGACGGCGATGCAGGACATGATAACGAGGATCAAGAAGGGTCAGATCGTTCTGAAACCGGTCACCAAACCTGAGGCTAGCGAGGATAGGCCAAGAGCACCACTTTCAAAACAATCTATGAAGAGAGCACAGGCAGTACAAGAACTGGATAATATACTGGTGAGTGATGATGGCAAGAGGCTGATTGCAGTAAAGTTTGGGGGGGGGGTGGGGGAGTGTTTCATAAAGAGCTAAAAGTGACTTTAGAGTCATGCTTAAATGCAGATGCACACATGATATGTGACACGCAATCCTATTGATTAATATGCAGTGGTGCGCATCCTCTTCGCATGATTTGACCAATGCGGTGATGCCAACCATACTGCACACAAATTGGAATCTTTGTGAAACACCCCCCCCCTGTTTTCTAGATTTCAAGGGGGTGTTTCATAGAGTTAAGTGTGCCTTTGATGATCCATGCTTAAATATTTACATGTAAATGATACCTAACATGCGATCTCACTGATGTATATGCAGTTCCTTGGGCATTATGTGACCAATGCAATTATTTTGTGTCATATAAACATGCACTGGGAATTTTAATCAAGTTTAAGGCACACTCAAAATTTGTGAAAATTTATGATTTATTTAAACATACCCAAGTGACGAATTATGAAGTAAAGATTGATCAAAACAAAAGCCAGTCAAACAGTTTGGAGGAGCTGTGGTGTAGTGGTTCTGAATCTCGCCTTGTAAACAGAGGGTCGTGTGTTCGAATCTTACCACTGTCTGGCGTCCTTTCGCAAGGCATTAATCCACAATTTGCCACTCTCGACCCAGGTGCTAAATGGGTTCCCGGTAGGATGTGAAAGTCATTGTAGCTTGTCCAGTACTGAGTGCGCCTCACAGGCGACTGACTTGAAGACTCCCCGGGAGTGGAGGATGCGCACACATTGTGTGCGGGAATGACCGATTGAATCCAATGACCTGGTTAATAATATATCTGTTAAGCGCTTAGACACGTCGTTCCGATGGATTAAGCGCTGTATAAAAGCGGATTATTATTATTATTAAACAAATAATGTTTTTCTTTTGCAGGTTGGTCTGAAGAATAGGAACAGGAACAGACCAAGACCTTTACCCAAGGGGTCCAAGGAGACGGAACAAACCGACGAGTTTGCGAAAATAATGGCACAGAGGAAGGAACGATCAAAGCAGCCGCCTCCAACAAGTAAGTATTAGCATCCTCGTCAAGTTTCTTGTTCATGTTACTCTCCTATGGTAGATGCTTTTCTTGTAGTGTGTTGTTCATGCTTCTAATACAGCGTATTTATCAATACATTTAAGTGGAAGGGGGGAACAATGTTGAAATATTGGTGCCAGGATTGCATCAATGTGTTTTGTTGAGATGGGTGGAGGGAAAGGGGGGGGAGGTTACAACCAAATTTATATACCCATATTTTTTTTGTCAAAGGGGGGGGTTACAACCAATTTTATATACCCATTTTTTTTTCAAAGGGGGGGGGGGGGGAGGGGGTTAGGGTGTGTGCCTAGTCCCTAATACCATCTAGGTAGTATAATGTATTTCTAAAGTAATTTCAGTGGATTCTTGTTGGTCAGATAATATTCATGTTAACAAAACATTTTATCCATCCATTAAATGCAAGGCTTGTGAAGTATTTGGTTTCGGCCGATTTCATGGTTTTAGGCCGTGGGTTTTTAATCTAGTTAAACTGGATTAATTTGAATCATGGATTTAGATTGCACTTTGCAATCATTATTTGACCATTCTTCATGCTTTTATCAAATCTATTCAAACCTTGTATAATTAAAAAATCTTTAAAGGACAAGTCCACCCCAACAAAAAGTTAATTTGAATAAAAAGAGAAAAATCCAACAAAGGTAACACTGAAAATTTTATCAAAATCGGATGTAAAATAAGAAAATTATGACATTGTAAAGTTTTGCTTAATTTCACAAAATAGTTATATGCACATCCTGGTGGGTATGCAAATGAGGAGACTGATGACGTCATCCACTCACTACAGTATTTCTTTTGTATTTTATTATATGAAATAGGGAATATTCTATTTTTCTCCTCATTGTCAAGTGAAATAACGAATAAATTCTTCCCTGAACGTGTGGAATGAGCATTGTTTAATACTATATGATTCATTCAAGTTGGTCCTCATTGTCAACTTTGTAGAAAATTAAATATTGTATAATTCAGACAATAAAAGAGCAAAAGAAATAATGAGTGAGGGACATCATCAACTTTCTCATTTGAGTGCATATCACTGTTTTGTGAAAAATAAGCAAACTTTAAAGTGTCATAACTTTCCCTTATTTTACATCCAATTTTGATGAAATTTTCAGCGTTTCACTAGTTTGATTTTTCTCTATTTATTTAAATCAACAATTTTCTGGGGTGGACTTGACCTTTAATGAATGTTTGCTAGTAAGTGTATTTTAACATAATGTGTTATCCACTATATGCGTTATTTATTTATTATTATTTTTGCATAATGCAAATCATGTTTTGGATTTGAAGATAAATCTCCATACAGAACCAAACCAAAAGGTGTTTGTTTCAAATCCCATGTCATCTTTGGCAAGCCATTGATATACATTCGATATTATCTAAATGACCTTATATGATAAGATACATTCTCATGTTCAAATCTTCGAAAATTGAACAGACAGCTTATAACTTTTTTTGATAAACCTGGAAATCGTGTAAACAAACTTAGTTTGTCTACAATCTCGAAAAGGAGCTCCTGTCTTTAACTGATTTTTTGACTGTTTGTTGTAGGAGGTATAGCCCCCACCCTTTTACAATAATTGTTTTTTATTTTGTTTATGTTTTAATTTCTTCAGATTGTACAACTGCAATGTCATTAAATGCATCGCTATGTTTAAATGGCCTCAATGTTTTGTCCGTATTCAATAAATCATCATCACTTCTTCAAAAAGAAATTTGGTAATCTATATTGCCAATATGACGGACTATATAGATGAAGAACAGCGACATAGTGAATTGTATAAAACAACAATTGTTTGTTTCCCAAACAGGTTCGAGACCATCCCCTCAACCCACAGCTCACCCACGCTCTACCCCAAGGTAGAAACGTGTTTCAAATTATATGTGAACGCATCATGTAGTTGCTTGTCATGCATATAATAGAAGTGCCAGTTGGAAATGTATTGTAATACTTTTCTAGTGCTTGCATGATCAATATGCTTTATGTATTATAGACCTTGTACATGTAGATTCTTGTTCTGTTTTACCATTGCTTCAACTCTTTTTATGAAGAATTGATTCTGGGGAAATAATACGAGATGTTTTTATGATTTTTTTTTCTTCCATAATCTAGGGTTTCATATTGCAACATAAGTACTAATTTTTACTGTATACAGTCAAAACCCAAGACTTATATCTATTTATTATATTCTCCAGTATAAAGTTAAAGAAAATCCTACTACGGTAATTATGATTGTTGAATTTAATTGTACAAATGTTCAAAATTGCAACATAAGTGTGGTAAGGGTTAAAAGCACGCTTTTCTTGATATGGAAAGCCGACATTACAGTCTTCATCATTGCTGCGTGCTTACTCCATTCTTTCTTTGCAAACTTTGATTACATAATTTTTGTTTTCCAAATCTCATCTTTTGGTACTTTGCTGTATTTTCCACCATCCTTGGCTGGTCTCTCTAATTTGAATTGGAATTAAAGCTTTCAAAAAATATGAATCAGAAATGAAATAGAGGAAAAAAGGGCACTTTTTTCCAGAATCAAGCCCCCCTCCAAAGTCCATTGGCAAAGATTAAAAAGTCTGTTTCCTCTCTAGATCTGTAAGTGTCACGTTGGTTGAATTTGGCAAGCAGTGCTTCGACCATCAGCTCTGAAAATTCTTTCACCCCCCTCTATCAGCAATACCCACAGACTTTGACTATCTTTCGCATCCATTTTTAGAGTGTGTGGCCTTTTTATTCAAATGTGCTCTTCCTCAGTTTTGAATAGCTCATCTTTAATGCATGGATGTCTTTTTGGTGCTTGCTGTCATCTTCAGCTTTATTCTCTTTGCTAGATGCAATGCCATTTCTCCAATACTTTGTATCGCTTATCTCTTACATGTAGCTTATAATGTTAGATACAAGTCTGCGTTGCTAGTCCTATTAATCATAATATACATGTAGTTCTTTATACGTACTTTGTTCGTATTAACTTTTATTAACTTTTTTTCAGTGGACATCCACTTTGTTCCAGTGTTTTGACTTTCATGTATGAAAGTAGTGTTTGTGTTATTTATTGTGTTAAAGTCTTTTCTACAAATTTGAAAAAAGAAGATCCTACAAACATTTTGAATCTCTTGATATGGTAGGAACCTACGATTTTGGCTTTTAAGTGAATTATCATGTGAAATGTTATATGTTCAGGGGGGTGTTTCACAAAGATATAAATATGACTTAAGTTACACTTAAATGCTGATGCGTACAAGATATGCAACGCGCAGTCTTTTTGATCAATACGCAGAAGTACGCGTCCCGTTCGCATGATCTGACCAATGCAGTCATGCCTTTTATACCGCACGCAAATACATGTAGACATTTAAGTGCGACTATAAGTCATACTTAAGTCTTTGTGAAACATCCCCCAGATCAATTAGTACCTGACCCAGTGTATGTGCATGATGCATTTTGAAACATATTGCATGACTGTACCCATGGTATATGTTAGATCTGTGCAATTTGTGGTAAAATACTATGAAACCCTTTATTGACTTGGTTCTGTGAAAAGAGGACTGGAATCTGGGAAATAGAAGCAAAAGGGTGATTCCATACGTGTCGTACGGGACATTTAGAGAAAAATTGACAGTTTTTGACAAGAAAAAACAAAAAATATTCCAGTAACTATAGGTGGTCATCAACTACTACCAGAGTGTAAGAAAAACCAAGACTTAACATGACTTGAATTCACATCGTGTATAATACAGATTAAAAGTTGTAATGTGTCGTACGGACGCAGAAAAAGTGGCTTTTTTAGAAACCTCAAGTTTGTACTCAAAAGTCTGTGAGTTGGGCAGATAAATTTCATAGAAACTGAACTCAAATTGACACTCAATTACCCAAGAACAAACACATTTACAAAAGAAAGCAAAATAAACATTCATGAATAAATAAAGCAAATTATAATTTTCGAGAACATTGTGGCGTACGGGACATTCAAAATGTGTCGTACGGGACATCTCTAAATTGAAGCAAAACTTTCTTACTTTATGTCACTTTGACTTCTTCAATCACATTATTTGGCTGATGATAATGATAATCCCATCAAACTAAGACATTCATTAGGTTAGAAACCGCTATTAGGTGAATATTTCTGTCAATATATCATAAACAAAATAATGTGTCGTACGGGACAATTGTGTGTCGTACAGGACACTTCTGTGTCGTACGGGACACTTGTGTGTCGTACGGGACACTTGTGTGTTGTACAGGCACTTGCGTGTTGTACTGGGCAGCCTGAATAAATAAACATGAACTTTTTATCAATCAGAAGGAGCATTGCCCCTAAATTCTTGCTTATTTATGAATAATTTTTTAATAAGCAGTCATTCAGGACAATACAATTAAGTAACCTCAATATATACAATTGGGAGCAATATGTTATAATTTTTTTCATGATGGGAAATGTACAAGTGTTTACAGCATTTTTATGAGCTGAAAAACTTCAGGTTTTGTGTGAAGTTATATTTTAGGGAACTAATTGATGATTTCCAAACACTATTTAAACAATAAATGAATGAAACTTTGTGTAAATTATGGGGCTAAAATGATCATGATGTTATGATTTTTTTTATATAAAATGTATATCTACATGATATATGTCACAACTGTCACTTTTTTTCCTTTTTTTTGGTCACAATTTTTTTGTCTAAAGAAATGCGGTTCTACTTTTTCAAACCCATCTGCATTTCATGAAACCATATGGTTTGTCTTATTTTCAAGATTTTTTTTACAACTTGAAAAAAGTAAGGAGTTTCAATATTGTATATAAAAAATAGTGATCAAGGGAAGTCCAAATAGATGATCATGATGATTGATATGATTTTTTTTACATCTTATAATAATTCCACATTAGCATGCAAGAGGAAGTCATCTTCCAGGCTAGGTTGAAATATGAAAGTTTTCTTTTCATGCTCAATGAAAAGAAATTAACCTGCTCTAATCAGTGAAAATCACCAGTTTAGCTGAAGGGATTCACAAAAGAATAAGCCTACATGAAATCAATTAAAATGTTTAGAATCACCTATTTCATGTTCTATGGAGATAAACAAAGTACTTTTTCAGTTCACTTTATGTTAAATCAATTAAATGAATTTAAATATGCCTACTATTTATGGTTTCTGAATCCAAATCCTGCAATTAGATGCATTATTATATTGTGTGTCGTACGGGACATTTTTTAATAGGACAATAATTGAAAAATGAAGGGCAGTAATTAGATCCTTATGGGATAAATCGATCACCCATGGGTCAAACAAAGAGAAACTCATTTTATGAAATTGCATCATCAAAAATAAAATTGTAGGAAAAACTTTTGCATTGTCATGTGTCGTACAGGACATTGCCAAAAATAGGTTCGGAAAAATCAGGGCTGCCCCTATTATGGATCATGAAAATGTTGTAGATATTATTTGGAACCATCAATGATATATTATTCTATTGACCTGCAATATTTTCAATCTTCTCTTGCTTTGCAAATAATTGTTTCAGGTGGAATTTGTACTTTACTATTCAATGAGCAAAATTATTGAAAATTTAAAATTCCACTGCTCTCCCCCAAAAAAACTATATCTGTCTTCACTTTTGGTTAAAACTCATAATTTTCATAAAATTTAGGTATCATAGTAAAATATTACACTACTTATGACTTATTGAAAGCATGTTGAAATTTATGATATTTTTGAAGTTCTAGTGTGGAATCGCCCAAAAGTGGGTTTAAACTGTCTTTATCGATATATTTATTATCCTTCACATTCCTGCCTAGTTCCTTTTCTCTTTTTCATCTGCATATTCTAGAAAACAATGAATACTATTCGAAGGCAAATACATTTAGCTCTGAAACCTCAGAAATGAAAGATGTAAAGCTTCGTATTCTAGCCCTTGTAGAAAATGTGTAAGTGTGGACTCTGCATTAGGTGAATAATCAATGAAAACAATAAATTTCAAAACTGAATATGCAACCATTAATGTACATCTTCTATAAGTCAGATTTTGCCTAAATCGAATGGATTTGTATGGTCCAAGTGAGTTTGACTTAAGGGTCATTTGTATTCTTCACCTTGCATTGGGGAAAATATGTTCAAAATTACATTTACGCTGTTTCAGATTGGGGCCTTGTCTTACGATTGATCCGATCAACCACATCAATGGAAAGCCAGCAATGTCTAAAATGCATGTTTGTTCAAAATATTTTCTAGATATTAGCTGTAATCATGCATCCATTGACTATTGAAAATTCAGTGTGGTTCTCTTTGTTTACAAAGGACATTGTGCGAATTTCCTGGAGAAAGAAAATCATGACATTGTTGGATTTCAAAATATATTTTAGGTTGATTGGATCAATCGTAATTTTTTATAAGACAGGGCCCAGGGATGAGGCTACATTAAATAATTTGTCTTGTCAAATGATTGATATTCTGTGTAATTCTATGTAATTTATTATAAATCAATTTAATTTACAGGTCATTAACCAGCAGTACTAGTCTAGACAGTGGTATTCTACCCCATAGGACCGTCACCAACGTGCCTCCCGTTGTTCCGAAGAGATCCCCTCTCACCACCACCACCAGCGACCCAACACCCCCTCCGCCCGAACCCATCTACAGCACGGTACATCACGATGACAGTCCACCGTCGACGCCTTCCTCCACGCTCTCCTCCATCATCTCCTCGTCCTCCCAGGAGATCGAGATCCAAAACAACCCGGCTTTCATCCACGATAGCGGCGACGAGCGATACGCCTCCGCGGACTTCACCCCGCCACCCCCGACGGCGGCGAATCCCTCCGCCTTGCAACAGAATGGAGCGTACAACGCCAAGTTTACCATCAGCAGCGACTTTGGAGAATCGGGGGACTACTCCCTGGTGGAGGAGAGGCAGGACAAGCCGGTGCCATCGCCAAGGAGACAACCATCCATCCCCAAGCACGAGCCGGAGCCTTATTACAGCGAGGTCAATAACCTTTAGAGTGTGAACTGAACTTGTCATATGATCGGTCAGGTGACTGCTGGTGAATTTCTTTTTGTTTTTAATCTCTTATTGCCTATACACAGGTGATGGACTGATAAAAGCCATGTCCTTTACATGTACATGCGGTTTTCACAGGGCAATCTGCGATAGGAAAACAAATAGAGCAAACAAGCTGTAGATAAACCAGTCTGCATACATGAAGAGCATGTAATTACTTTTATGAGATCTTGCTGGGATTTGCACATTTTTTTTAGCAGTTGGCAAAGCTTCAGAACCTATGTGTACAGTATGCCCTGTGAAAACTGGACTTGCAGATGTTTTGTAATATCTTTACCTCTTTTTGAAGGTAAGCCTATATGTATATAATAAAAATAAAGAGTATCATGTTTTAAAATGATGCATTTTTATGTAGTTGTACTAGAAAAGAGAGCTCTTCGGGCCTAATATATATATATATACAGTGTATTTATGTATATTTTCTTGCAATGTATAGACTTGTTATCCTAACATTCTAAAGAAAAATTAGGTTATTATACTAGCCTTTTTATAAATTCTTGCTAATTATTGCCTAACTTATATGATTGTGGTTTATTAGATTTGTGACTTCTATTATTAAGGGAGAAAGAGATATCATGGTAGCAAAATGTATTCAGAATACGTTTTCACAAAGAAATAGATTGATTGTACTTACTCATTAGTTTTGATTGTCACATCAGTTATCATTTTTTTTATTCACCATTTACATGTATAATTCAGAAATATTAAATTATACACTGTGTTACATATATGAATAATTGTAAAAGAATTTTAAAAGGCAATTACATTTATCTATTAGTTATTTCCCTTTAAGGATAGCCAAGAATTGTAAAGAACATTCCAGGATGTCTTTTTATTATGCAGGCCTTGCCTATTTAAAGGCCAAGGAGTTTTATTGTTGAATAAGGAAAAGCCAAACAATAGAATTGTATTGGTAGTGGAAATGAATAGGCTTAGGTATTTTGTTTACACTGTTGATTTCAATGAGGTCATTCAAGAGTGTTCAATGAACTGTTTGCAGTTATTTTGAGAGAGAAATTATCAGTTCTCATCAACAACATCAACCTGTTCAATGAACACGTTTCAACCCATGGATTGCTGAAATTAACTGTTAATCATCATCAACATCGTCTTCACGGACATTTCAACTCGTTACAGTGACTTTTATTATTCATCGGACTTCAACATCAGTTTCATCATCGCCATCATCAATAAGGAATCTTCCCAGCCTACCTGGAATATATATATTGGACTATAACAGTGAACTATAACCCTGGATTGTACATCGGACACTTCAAGAGATTTATGTAAGATCATTATTTGTTTTATTTATGTATAATTATTTCCTGTAATAAAAAAAAAAAAAGGAAATTAAACTTTATGCATCAATTTCTTGATTGTTATTTGTTGCAGTATCGTAACAACTGTTATTCCTTGCTTTTTTTGTATGCCCAAAGCAGAATGACCAATGTCCTTTGATCGATGCTTAATATATGCTTTTGTCGACGACACTCAGAAATTTCTTTTTTTTTGGTTGGGGGGTGTGGATGATATTAATTATCATTATTACTTTTTTTTAAGTCCCTTATTTAGATCAAAATGGTGTGTGAAATGTGAAATTAGGAAATGGTCTTTCATTGTGGAAGCTGAAATGTAATTCTCATCCATTCACAGTGCAGTGATAAAGTCTATATATTGATTTGTGCAATACAATTGATGCTATCAACTTCATTTCAGCTACATTTGTAATAATATCCTGACAAATTAGTTATTTGACAGTCCCTGTAATTCATTGCATACCTTGAATTTGTTTTTAGTAAGTTTAATACGCTCTGACAGATTGGAAGGGGGAGAGGGGCAAACAAGTTTTGTAGGTAAAACTCTACGCCCACAACAAGGTACGTGTATGAATGTTACTCTAGTTAAACATTGAAATGATCATGTTGGCTGGAAGGATCGTGTAGGATTTTGTTGAAAGATCTGATTTTTAATTACGTGGAATGAGATAACTTACGTTTTTACTAGCACCAGGGGCCTATATTTATAGCAATGATCGTGGAACATTTTTCTACGATAGCTTGCATTGACTAGTACAATGGGCGATTAATCGCTAACCTTTGTATTACGTGACCCTGATCGCGAGTTGTCTAATACCGCATTCCCACCATCGTGCGATCCGTTACGAGCGCAACGATTGGCCTTTCGTAACTGATAGCGAACATTTTTTTACCATTCAAAATACGATTGCCACGACTTAGTCCACAGTTTTGTACATGGTGCAAATCATGAGTGGGAACTAGGTATTCGTTGCTTTGCATTTGTCAAAACTTAGATCCTCTTTGAGTTCAAACAAGAAAATACTTCAAGAGCATAAAACAGCCCCCCCCCCCCTTGTCTTATCAATCCAGCATATAAGAGAGCATTGTAGTCACCAAATAATCTGTTAAAGAAAAAAAAATCAATATATTTAATGATGCAAAATATATTAGTGTATATATTTATATGTATAAATGACTTTGTAAGATATGTACATGTAAGTAAATACAAGCACATTTATGAGGTGGCTTTGTCATTGGATATTGTGTTCGATATGTTGGACCAGTAAAGCACTTATAACAGTAGTACATGCAAAGGATATTTGATATCTAGTGTAGGGAAAAATGACAAAACAAAGATACTGCAGATGAGTAAGAATTTCTTTTATTGTATTTCACTTTTCATTCATTTATATATAATCAATAACATTTTCATGATTTTTTTTATGAGTAATTGATATGCAAGGAATATGGTTGCTATAAAAATGCTGCATCACAATTTTATACAAGTCCATTGTGTGTAATCGATTGTAACTGGTGATGGCATCGAATTGTGGGTTTATAGATGAGAACAAACTCGGAGTAAGGGGAAGTTGGTTTTGGAAAGCAGAAAAAAAAATAGGCCAGCATTTTTTGTGCCAGGGATGTTTCTTTAAAAAAAAAAACCCATTTCATATCCCCTTCTAAGAGAAAAATATTCATCATATTCAAAAGTCTTTTACATTATATTCTCTGTAATTTTGTCTGCTTTTTATCATTTTTAATAATACCTACTTTAATCTTCATTTTGCCTTTTTTTTGTCCCATATACAGGTAATTTTTACATTTTACATACTATCATGCCATAACATGGTGATGGTATTTTCAATATTTTGAATATATTAAAATCAAAGCAAGATTATAGGATTATGCTAATTGGTTGCATCCAGAAACAAATTTTTATGTAAAGTGAATGTGCTTAAACGATGTATATGTGAAATACTGTAGAATTTCATGGGGATTTTGTGTATCTTTTCGAGGGCGCAGGGTTATTTTCAATAAAAAATTGGAAA
Organism: Lytechinus variegatus; assembly: GCF_018143015.1. Classification (NCBI taxonomy): domain Eukaryota; kingdom Metazoa; phylum Echinodermata; class Echinoidea; order Temnopleuroida; family Toxopneustidae; genus Lytechinus; species Lytechinus variegatus. Next base: position 1,395,066 of record NC_054751.1, read on the forward strand.
GGTGTCTTTCATCACCCCCCAAATTGAGTGTTGTGTGGTGTTTTTTTGCTTCCGACTTGGGTAGTTTTTATGTTCGTAAGTCGTACTATATAGGGTATTTCTATTGCGCACATATCCACCTTGTTAGGTGCTCAAGGCGCTCCTATATTACTCGGCTAAGCTAGGTGTTTAGAGCACACACAGCTTCTTAAGGAATTACTTCCTACCGGTACCCATTTACCTCGCCTGGGTTGAGTGCAGCACATTGTTGATCAGTTTCTTGCTGAAGGAAATTACGCCATGGCTGGGATTCGAACCCACGACCCTCTGTTTTAAAGTCCGGAGACTGGGCCAGAACGCTCCACACTCTACTATCAGCGAGCACAAAGTCATTCATATATGAAATAATTATAGAGGGATATGACTGGAATTTTTCTCTCAATTTATTGAGACTTAATTTCCTCTCAAAGAGACCGAGGGACAATTTTCAGTAATTAGATCAAACCATTGATTTGATTGAATTTCAGATATGCAACTTATGAGACATTTCAGGTACTTCTAAGCATATTTTCTGGAACCTGCATAAATTAACATATTCATATAAAATGCAATAAGTAGCAAAGACCTTTGAAAGTCTACTGCTGCTCTTTTTGAATCAGAATGTCTTTCCGCAGTCTTGATCTCCGAGACATCGCAATTCACACTCTGCAATGATCTCTGCCAGTTATACCTCAGTCACATATGCCCTACGGCGACCATACAGCAAGTCGAAAAACCCACTACATGTAGCTGGTACAAAAAATATTCTACAATGGCAGTTTTTCGACTTGCCGTACGGTCGCCGGAGAGCAAATGTGACCGAGATATTAGTGACAGATATAGCGAATACTATCTATAGTCTTGTTCAGCGACCCTGATGCACTTTGCAGCCTACAGTAACCTTTGCCTGCATGCAACAAATTAGTAGAAATTATCCACAGTCTTGTTCGAAGACCACTGATACACTTTGCAGTCTGCATTGATTTTTTTTCCTGCCTGCCTGTAGGCATCGGATACAGCAGAAACTATCCATAGTCTTGTTCAGAGACCCTGATGCAGTCTGTGATAATCTCTGCCTCTTAACAGATTTTGCGGAAACTCTCCATATCCATAGTCTTGTTCACAGCCATGGTGCACTTTGCAGTCTACAGCAAATATAATGTAAGCTATCCGTAGTCTTGTTCAGAGACCCTGGTACACTCTGTAGTCTACAGTGATCTCTGCCTGTAGGCAAGGTGTATAGTGGAAGCTATCTGTAGTCTTGTTGAAAGACCCTGATGCACTTTGCAGTCTACAGTAATCTGCCTCGAAGCGACAGATATATCAGAAGCTATCCATAGTCTTGTTTGGAGACTCTCGATGCACTTTGAAGTCTGCAGTGACTTCAGCCTGCCTGTAGGCATCGGATATAGTGGAAGCCATGGGGTGAGAGATAAGGCTTCACAGTTTGTGTTTCTTGCGTTTGATATCCCTGAAGTCTCCTTCCTGCGTGGCCAACATCTGATGGAGACGCTTTACCTTCTCCTTCCTCTCGTCATCCCTGTGGCAGTGAGAGAAGGATCGATGGCATGAATGAATGGACTATAACAGGAATTTAGTTACTACTAGTATTATACTATCAGGCTGATTTGTCACAAGGTCTACACCAACTGTACTGTAGCGTAATATGTCAAAGATTGACAGAATGAAAGAATGATTTATGGCATGTTCATGGAAGGGTTAATTGGATATATATATAGTCATGGGTCACCCAGTGGTCTTTTATAAAGTGGTTTAACATGTATAGCCATGCCATAACTGGATTCCATCAGCCAATTGTCATGTATTCAAATACTTGTAGCAAGAGTTTCAAAGAAAATTTGGGGTATCTGATTCAACGAACTCTCACCATGCCTCACTAATCACCCGTATGTAGAAGGCCCCTCCCCCCATATGGATTCCTCACGCAAGCAAGAACTAAAGAAACACTATATGCTCCTGTCTTACAAAGAATTGCAATAGATTCAAATTTGAAATAAGATTATCTCAAATCCTGTTAAAAGAAATGTGAGATTGATTTGAATGTATTGCATCTCTGTATAGTGCCACTGTGCAACTTTGAATCACGACAGACAAAGGCCTACACAATACATTTTCACTCCCCTGTACAACTTTCACACCAAAATATTTGTCAGAAACTAAAAGTTTGGTGCCTAATAAAAAGGCATACATATTAAGACAATCCTAATTCATCTTGGACTTAGGCAAGAGAATCAATGTGTGCTCTTTCCCTTTGAATAAGAATGTGCATGAACATCTGAACAATTTCATCTTTCTAAAATAGTCGAGAAAAAGCCCCCAGCCTGTCTTAATGATACAGTCTAATGAGAAAGAAAAGATACATTGCAGACAATAACAGTCGCACCTTCATTAACTTGTTTAATTTAGGTTACCGGTATTCAAAGTGACATGTGAATAGCATTACCTCTCTTTTTGTTCTTTGAGTTTCTGCCGGGCGATAAACTGAGTATCTTTACGGATCTCTCTGACAGCACCCTTCATCTCTCTACGGTGACGATGGATTAATCTCTGTTGTTCGTCACGCTCCTTGTTTCCTGTGCTACGATACTTCCGCGTCGGATCATAACTGTGAAAAAGATACAACAATTTTCATACATAATTTTATTAATATCTAGAAAGAAAATACAATATGGGCCCCGTCTTACAAAGAGTTGCGATTGATCCAATCAACAACTATGGATGGCCAGCAATGTCAACATCTAAAATGCAACTTGAAAATATTTTCTAGGTATGTGTGCTCTTTCCCTCTGAATAAGAATGTTCATGAATACAGATTCATCTCTTGCATTAGTTAATTCGTTTACTGATTTAACCAATTACTGTTATCGAGAGCTTATTCAAAGTTGATTCGTCGTTTGCTGATAGTCAAATATCGTTGTCCAGCTAGAGTTTGTCGTTTGCCGAAAGTCGTTTCGTCGATTTGTCGTTTGCCGACAGTCAATTATCGTTGTCAGCTAGAGATTGTTCAGAGTTCCCACTCTATTTGAACTTCAGAATTCCTGGATTCATCCTTTCCAACGAAAGAAACTTGTGCTGAATTATGTCTTCAATTAAAACAAATGAATATACTGGAGAGCCGGGAAGAGAAAACTTCCATTATAGACTTCCAAAATATGTTACAAAATCAAGTTTACATTCTGCTGTAACTCATAAATATATATATATACTACAAAAGACAAGATTTATACTGTTGCAGATACTTTGTGTTCATTATTTCCATCGTTGAATAAAGAGATTTGCCATCATTTTGAAATATGTGAGATTGGCGATGGCCATCTTGAAACGACCATGAATAATATGGAGCAGCAAGAATGTATAATCCCAACTCATGATGTCCATTCGCAAACAAAGAATTGTCATTGTAGCTTTCTAGCCTCTAGTCTCTCCAAGCTCCAAAGTCAGGTAAAGGCAATGGCCGAGACTACTGATACGATGATTAGCTTCACGGCTATGTCCACTCACTGGAATGACGAAAAAACCAAATCAATGAGTGAGGTAATACCTCGACCCATGCCTGAAGTTGGAGTGAATGTGAATGCTATGGACCAGCAACTGGCCCAATATCCGCTCAAACAAAAGGAACATTTCCTTTCGAGTCCATTGAGAGCGCCCATAATCAGTCTTCAGTGGGCCCTATTATTGTTAATGATGATCAAACTTCCAAAGAAAGTGTCAATGACCAGCCCTTACCATCTTGATGTCCAGAGCTAGGTTTAAGGTGAGATCGGAGTGAAGAAGTTCAGTCCATAATTGTTATTTCTAGATATTTTAAAGATTTTGTTCTTTAAAGAGTCATATATTTTTTTCTGTCCTAAGATTAAAAAGGTACTCATGATGGTTGTCAAGTATCCTTGATGAGATGGAAACATATCTTACCAACAGACCAGGGCCCTGTCTTACAAAAAGATACGATTGATCCAATCAATCTCAAGTCTCAAGTGTACAAAAACCTATCCATTACATAATTTTTTTTACTGGAAATTCACACAATCTCCCTGGTAAACAAAGACAATCAAATTGAATCTTCAAGAGAAAGATCAATGAATGATAAAATTTTATTTATTTTCAGTTTTATTCAATCAGGGTGGCCTCATCAGTTAACAGACTGCTGTCCTTGAGGGAACTATGATAAAAATCAACATGTACAATATTTACAAAGAATGAATACATAAATCAAAATGGCATACACTAAAACAACAAAAATACAATCTAATAAAAGATCAACATTGCATTTCAAGGAACAAGAAAAGGCTATTAGAAACTGCTGCATACGATGTTGTCAATATTTGACAGATAACATAGTAAAGCCTAGCTCACATCTTGCTTTAAGCTGCGTACACACATATATTCTTTGAGTTCGGTGGAGATCGTTAAGCATTGCACGAAATGAAGGGAGATGAAAGTGAGTTATATTGAGCACTGACAGCTGCGTTAGCCCTTTACTGTTGCCAGTCCCCGCCACTCCTTGCTCGTATGGATTTTTGTTGCATTAGGGTAAGTTCACTTGCAGATGATTTTAAACATCACTAACGAGCAAGAACGCAAGGCTTGTGTGTTAGTGAGCACATTGACCTTGTATTAGCTTGTTTTATTGTGTTGTGTTGCCGCTGACTGTGATTGTCCGTGTTTGAGTGATACGCAGCTGAACGCAAGAAATAGAGTATGTAATCTGGCCCTTGTCAAATTGCATCCAAAGATAACACATACATGTATACAAGTCCCCAAAATCAGGATATTTGCCGAGGGTTAGAACATGATTACAAATAAATTGGGATTGATGCATTGATGCCGATGCCGACTGTGGCACATCTTCCAATGGTCAATTTCATCAACATTGCAATTTGTCATACATAAAAAAATCAAATGGTGTCTGAGATAGAAATATATCTAAAACAGTGGGTTTTCCCCTTTTTTAGGGGGATGGTCAAGAAAATGATAAAATTTCTGGACTTAGCTTACTTTTCTTCAATCTTTGGTTCGAACATTTTGAGAGGAGCTGGCTTCTTCTTCTCGACTTCAAGAACTTTCCTCGTCCGCTGTCTGCTGCCCTCTATGTGAGAAAGGACTTCATCTCCCAGTGACTGATGAGACAAAAAATATGGATATTGGTCACCATTAAATGAAAGAAATAAATTTGGTATGAATATGTACCGAAGAAAGACAAAAATTTCTGAGCAAAATGGAAGTAAAATAATATTTCAACTACAGAAAGAGCTTGTTGGTGTCACAGATATGCCTTCTCTTTTGCTCGAACTACAAATTTCATACATAAGTTTTTACATCAATATTACCATTCTACATACATTTTGATTCACTTATTGAATTATATTTCGGTGCTTATTGTACACTCTTCATTAAAAATTGAGATGGAGAAACACAAAGTATAGCCACATTGGTTTCAGGGCACTGGAATCAGAATTTTAAAAAAGGGTCATTAATTGTTTTCTTGGAAATTCAGTGAAAATCGCATTGTTTAAAAAGGACATTGTAAAAATTTCTTGGGGAGAAAAAAAATTATGACACAGATGGATTTTCATAAAGTTGAGGTTGATCGGATCAATCGTAACTCTTTGTAAGACGGTACCCAGATTTAATGAAGGAGAACAAATATTGACATCTGGGGCCCGTTGCAGAAAGAGTTGCAATCAATCGCAGCTCTAAAAATCATGCGCAAATTGATTTTCGACCAATCAACAACGCGCATTTGGGACTTGCGCATGATTTTTAGAGTTGCAATTGATTTCAACTCTTTCTGCAACGGGCCCCAGTTGATCATAATAGCAGGGTTGGGCTCAATAACTTTCTTCAATTAAAATCATAATTAAGAAATTGAAGAAATGTTCAATTACAATTACTTTTCAATTGAATTACATTTTTTTTCCAATTACAATAACCAATTTATTTTGTCAATCACAATTTCAATTACTTTCTATAAAAGTCATAAATGAAACCAATTTGTATTATATATGTACTAAGGTTAGTACCACCTATTTCAACACAATTCTAAATAACAGAGAAGCTAACAAGTTGAAGGTTTATGTTAAAGAACATGGATTCTGCCTATTACACTCTTTGGTGCTAGAGCAGTTGACATGAAAAAGGTCATGAAATTAAATCATAAATTAAGTAAGCTTATTGTAAAGTAATTAAATGTAATTAAAAGTAACTAAAGTCAATTACATTTTTTTGATTTCGATTACTTTCCCTTTCAAAATTTCACATACAATTACGATTACTCAAAAAAAAAATGCAATTAATTACGTTATTGATCAATTACCTTGTAATTGCACCCAACCCTGCATAACAGAGATGAAGAATCACCGCCTCACCTGAATTTCATGGTTGTATTTATTCAGAAGCAGCTCTTTATCTTGTAGGAGGGTGTAGATGGGGGAGAAGATCTCCGGATAGCTGGGCAGATCTACATAGAGTTTAGAGAACTGGTGGAGGAGATGACAGGTTAGACCAATGACCCAGGTAGAGAACTCTGCTTGGTCCAGGTCCTCGGTGTCTATCATCAGGTCCAGGATCTTCACTGGTTTCAGTTCAGATTTACTGTTTAGTGTTAAACACATAGACGGAAAAGTCATGGTTGGTTTTAAAAAAAAAGTCCACACCTAGTTTAGAAGAATGCATATAGCATTTCCATTTATTTGAATGCAGGATAATAAAAGCACTGTCAATTAAATGCCTTGCTCACGGGCATAGGTACCGTTGCCAGGGATCAAACCCCAGACTTTCAGATGTCTAGTCGGCACCTTAGACCGCTCAACCATGGCACCTACATGGTTGGTTGATTCATAGATGCTCTGGAAATAACTTTAATGAAACAAAAAGGCACTGAACACTGGCTCAGAGCAATCTTGTCTGTAAGAATCATTATCAAGATTCATGATAGGTGATTTCTTAAGTTTAAAGGGGAATGAAACCTTTGGAACAAGTAGGCTTGTGTCAAAACAGAAAAATCAAAGAATAAGAACAAAGAAAGTTTGAGAAAAATCTGACAAATATTTGAATATTACAATCACTAATGCTATGGGGATCCTCCCATTAGCAATGCGAAAAGGATGTTTGATGTCACATGTGAACAACTTTCCCTATGATGGACTATAAAATACCCCTAAAATGTCTCTTTTTGCTTTTTCTTATGGTGGTACGAACTCTTTATCCATGATGTATTCTTTAAAAATCTGTATTACATGCCCTCCTATTGAAAGAACACATGATCTGCTGATAGATGTCAATTTAACTGAAATATGTACTAAAGTAATTGGGAGAGTTGTTCACAAGTGACATCACACATCTTTGATGATGTGAGGATCTCCATAGCATTAGTGATCACAATATTCAAATGCTCATTATTTGTCCTATTTTTCTCAAACTTTCATTGATCTGTTTCTTTGATTTTTCTGTTTTCACACAAGCTATCTTGTTCCAAAGGTTTCATTCTCCTTTAATTATCATTGATTTGATAATTTTCTAATAAACAAGATACATGATGTTTTACTCTTGTTGGAACATAATCCCAATCAAGTTTGTTCATGTCTTGCTATTATAGTAGTGGAAAATAAATAAGTACCAATAAAAGACAAAGAAATCAAGTTTATGATACAATAGAAAGATATTTTTCAATTTTTGATACGCACTTTACTTTATTACTACAATTATGAATTTTGCTTCCTTTTTATTGATACAGCCCAAATTAAAAATTTGATGAAATACAAACATATGGTTGGTTCATAACATTGGAAATCTATTTTATCTATGAATTCATATTTTCTGCAAAATTACATTGATGGATAAAGAAATGGCTTGACTCCACTGACCTTGTTCCCTCCTGTCGAAGGAGTTTGGCAAATCTCCCAGAGTGTTTGAAGGGCGCCACCACAAGACCTCCCGTCTTACTCTCGTGGTCCGATGCCATGAATAGAATCCCGCGTAAGAAGTTGATGACTTCAGGAACAAGACGTTTTGACAGTGACACATACTGAGAAAAAAAAGACAACAAAAATAAAAAATCTTGAAAAATTTAAGAGCAAAATTGTACAAAAAAATATCAATAAATATATTTTGTTAAAGATAAATGAAAGTAGTTGCAATAAACACTGATTTCATGAGATAGTGTGCAAAACCAGCTCAATTGTCAGTATACCATCGAGGATCTACATCTGATACAGTTACATAAACTTAACTTTGTGAAATCTTGAAATCTACGCAGAAAAATGTTCACACTGAAGATCACCAACACAGATAAGCGCACAGTGTATTATTATTGCTTTGAATGTTGGCCCGACGCTTGACCCAAATCCTGTGCTTATTTGCTAATTTCTCAGCAATTACACATATTTTTATTTATACAGACACTTTGGTGGTCATTTCATTGGATTCTGTATGAACTCATCTTGAAATCGTTACCACAACTGGCATTTATCTTTCATACTTATTTATGCTACATAAGAAACTTAAATTCATCCAAACCTAAATATCAAAATATCACAAATCTATTGTTTATTTAATATTCACTTGGTCTGTTCTCATTATAGACTACAAGGGCTATTTTATAGTAAAATGAAAATGTGGTAAAAAAACAATAAATCTAGCACATTGTATAGCTTAACTGGAAATTATACAACATGGTTAATTGGGTAGTGGGCAATTAGGCTAAATGGTTATTTGATGATCTGATGGGTGTTTCATAAAGCTGTTCGTAAATTATGCACAACTGCACGACTGGAACAGGGGGGTGTTTCACAAAGATTTAAGTATGACTTAGTTCGCACTTAAATGTCGACGCGTACATGATATGCAACGCGCAATCTTATTGATCAATACGCAGTAGTGCGCGTCCTCTTGGCATGATCTGACCAATGCTGTCATGCCTTTTATACTGCGCGTAACTAGGCATTTAAGTGCGACTCTAAGTCATACTTAAATCTTTGTGAAACACCCCCCATGTACTTAGGTGGTAAGTCAACTACACAGGGATGTATCACACAGCACAAGAAAGGATCACCAGTCGTGCGTAAAGTCATTTGTATCTTACAAACAGCTTTATGAAACACCCACTTGGTCTTAGATAAACTAGTATAAGATTATGAGGGATTAAATCAAATGGAAAGTCGACAACTTGACAATTTACATTACAAACACCTCAGATGCTCACAGGAAATATTTACTTAAGAATTTTTTGACATCATTTCATACACATGGTATGATTCCTTCTATTTACTCAGACAACTTCCTTTTTTAAGTTTCTCACATTTATGACAAAATTTTTAAACATATTTACACTGTACTTTGACTGACCTTGAGGAAGAGGTTGCAAAGGAAGAGGCCAAAGGTCACATCTTGACATGACCTCACCTGGCACTGACTCAAAATGGCACCCATGAAGAGCATTGTGGGTGTGACGACACTGTGACGAAAGTCAGACGTTGGGAAGAGGACCGACACCAGCTTGAAATAGAGAAGCTGCAACAAGAATGAAAAGAACTCTCACGGTTTAGACCTTGACCCTTAACCCTATCATGACTAAGTACATGCCAGCCAATGACACCTTGGTTTACCATGTAGTTTTTCAACCACAAACGAGCAGTTACATATCAATGGGGTATTAGCATATTCGGGGTCTATTGCAATAGTGCGACAACGGTCATCAGAGGGTTATAAGTCAAACCTAGCATTATTTCAATCGCTTGTTGGTATTATTAGGAAGAATTCATTTTTTAACAATGAAATTCTTTCAAAGCTAATGGAAGGATCTTCCATGAAACTCATTAAACACTACTTTACACTCAACAGGAATAAGGAGTTCAAAATGTGAGCTAAAAGCTTTTTTTTTCTCACTGTATCAAAAAGACTATATAAAAGACTATATTTCCAATGTCCCGAACCTTATTGCAAAATAAATACAATATGCAGTTAATGGGCCTGCCATATTCCAGTTGTCAAAACAGGTTTATGAAAAAAAATATAGGGATCAATTTCAGACTGTAGAGGCATAGGGACGGAAGCAATGTTTAACAAAGGAAGGGAAAGGGGAGAGAAGTGAAGAGGGGAGGAAGAGGGGGAGGGGAAAGATGGAGGGGAGAGAGCTAGGAAGACGGAGGATGGAATGAAGTGGAAGGGGAGAGAAGCATGGAAGAGAAAGGAATGAGGTGGATGGTGGAATGGCAGAGATGCCAACTTTTGGAAATCAGAATTAGAGAGGATTTGCAACCGCCACCAAATTATGTGCGCGTAGCGCACATCTCGAGCGCGGAGTGCTCGATCCTTGCGGCCGGGGTCCAGCTGGAAGCTCTGGGTTTCTAGATGCTCTCTGGTGCAATCTGACCCTTATTTGGGGGCATTTCACATGTTTTGAAATAAACATTGTTCCCACTTTTTCAACATAATAAATATCAAATATGCATTTTTACATGTAAAAAAAATGAGGGGACAAAGTAAAAAAAGAATTACCTGTTCAACTAACATGACTAATAATGAGGAATTATCACTATCGGTTATAGGCAGGTTATGTTCCACTATAAATCCAGTAAAGAAAACCTCAGCGCTGGTCCCTTGCTTGGTGAAATAAAGATTAACAGGGTACTAGTGGAGCTCGAAGATCTTGTCTTTGCAATGTCCGTAGGCCTATGCCGTTTGTTCCCTAACGTTAAGTGCTTCCGAATTATCATCACGACCTCCCTGCTCAACTGAAATGTCCACGCTGCAAATTGCGCAAAATGCATGGTAAATTCCTCTTTCCGACTTCCGAACACACAGGTACTGGAGACTGTATTCAGTCTTATACTTCTGAGACCATTTCTTGGTCTTCTTTTGTTGATTTTCCGCCATTTTGTGTCAATATCAACCTTAATACGCCGAAATCACACACCGGTATTCCACCGCACGACTCGACAAATCCTGTGGCCGCGAGCGCACACGCCTCGCGAAGCTAGCCGGGCCTACCGGCCTGGTGCACAGTGGATTCCCGTTGGGCATATCACATGCACCAGCTTTTCGCTGCTCCTTATTTGTCTACCTTTCACACAAAATTTAGTAGCAGCGAACGTAATTGAGTTAATACATGCTAAAGCTAGCAGACGATACATGTACTTCCAATCCAATTTGATCAATGCAAAAAAAATCGTAATTTCGGGAGGATAAGGATGGTAATCGTAAGGGCGGGAGTTGGGATGAATTTTCGGGAGCCTCCCGATGAAATCGGGAGGGTTGGCATCTCTGGAATGGGGGGGGGGGTGGAAGAAGAGAGGTGGAAGGGAAGGGGAGGGAAGAAGAGTGGAAAGATGGAGGGGGAAGGGCAAGATTAAAGAGAAAGAGGGGTAAGGGGAGAGGCAAGAATGGCACAGGGGGTGATAGAAGGGGGTGAGGAGAAGAAAGGGGGAAGAGAGGGGTAATAATCAGTGAATACAAGAGAAGGAAGGATGACATCAACTCACCACATCTAACGAAGGAAACATTGACCTTCCTTTGTCTTCGGTTTCCTTGTTGAATATTTCATACTTCTCACTGATGAGCGCTTGTAGGCTGTTACCCGAGGATAGCGCACAGGTCTGTGTCAGGTCATACAGATGCCTAAGAAATAAAAAAAGATTTAAAAAAAGGTTTCTTACACTATATGACATACCTCTCCCAATAAATACACATGGGCGGAAATTTGTCCCCAAAGGTAGGGGGACCAGGGCCTGACAAGCAAAAAAAAAAAATTGTCACCTAAAATCTAGATAATTTTAATCACAAAAATTTGACGAGCAAAAAAAAATGTGAAGTAATGAATTTTGCTCCATTATTAAAGACCAAACATAGTAGGGGGGACATTTGATATTATGCCCCCCCTACTTTTGTGGGTAGGGGGGGCACGTCCCCCCGGGGATTTCCGCCCCCAAAAAAAATGATTGATACAAAAAACTTGTATCAATCAGTGGCAGTTGATATGACTAAATTTATATAAGCATCAATTAGTAAGGTTTATTTTTAATATATTTATCAAAACAAAACAGGAGAATCATAACATAGTGAATTAAAAATTCATATATTTTTTATTACCTTTTCTCCCACAATACTTCATGTAAGCTCAACTCCATATTATTTCAGTCAAGTAGTATGGTTTACTAATAAAGTGGTATGGAAAATCTGCTGTTTTACCAAGAGGCAATAACAACTTATACCACTCCTAGTTCCCTATCTAAAGATAAGGGCCACCCCCCCCCCCCCACTTGTATGTAGTGTTATGGCAGCCAAGCTTTCCCTTGAACCCCCTTTTTCTTATCTATTTTCTTGGGCATGTCACAGAAAGAAGTGCAATTAACTCAACTTAAAAAAAAATCAAACACACATACAAAATGCTTGCATGTGATTGGATGAAAAACAAGTTGTGTTTGATTGCACACTTTTGTGCAACTGGCCCCTTGTCACCTTAGCAGCGATAATACCATCAAGCTTACCTGGTTAGACCATTGATAAAGTCAGCCTCTAGATCCTTGCCTTGTTTCACATACTTCCCCATGAGTTGATATATCAACGAGGTGAGGGTCTCTAGTTTAGCCTTGTTACCCTCGGAGAGACTCGGATGGTGGCATTTGATCATCCTCTCTAAGATGGTCAGCTGGTTGCTAGGGGTGTGGCCAGACAAGACATCCTCTAGCTCTTCAAGGCAAGTTGGAGCTGAAGTGAAAAAAAGTAACCAATCAGACTTATCGCTTGATGGTGCAAATGATATTGATTAAGGGATATTCAAACACACTGGCCTGTATTCTGAACATGGATTTAATAGAAACTCTGGCATAAAACTTTGACTCAACTTGGCATAGGCAACGATAACACAAATCTCTAACAGTAGGGATCCAATGCATCAGCTCTTATGACAATTGGATCATCCAATAGATTATTATCATAATAACTCAATAGCAGCATGCATTTACCTTCACAATTAGTAAACATAAAACACACACATTTTTTGATAATGTTTGCTTCCAATAATTTTAGAAGAGTTAGACCATGGTCTAACTTGTAAAGTGGACTTCAGAATATGGGCATTTGGATACTTCTCATTTTTTCAAGGATACTTTGAGAAATGAAGATCAAACACACACATCCGATATGTTGGCTCACTATCAGGAGGTCGGGTGTTCAAACCCCGGGGGCCGTTTCATAAAGCTGTTCGTAAGATAAGAGCGACTTTAAGAACGACTGGTGAACCTTTCTTACGCGCTTAACCATCGCCAATGTATATACCATTTACCACAAGAAAGGATCACCAGTCGTTCTTAAAGTCGCTCTTAACTTACGAACAGCTTTATGAAACACCCACCTGGCCGTGTCAGACCAAAAAGACATTAAAAAAGGAGTTGCTGCTACCCTTGTTTGGCGTTCAAGGATTTAAGGAATAGAGCAACGTCGATCTGGCGTTGCACAGTGCCTGCCGGGTCAATAATCATTTGGGCAAAATGAAACTTGGGAGCATTTCTATATCAGATTTCTAAAATGAACAATATGGATTCCATTTCATACATAGTTCAGTTTCCAAACACAAACTTCCAGTATTCTAAATAAAGGGTTTTATTTTCAGGTTCTCCATACTTGGATATAAAGCAATTTTTTCAAAGGAAAACTTTGAAAGAATATAGGAAGAAAATACTTACCTTGGAATGTGTACGGAAGCTCTTCCTTGGCTAACCTTATAATTTCTTCTCTCTTCTGTATAATAAAAATCACAAAATAGTAATGAGGTTAACAGATTTGTCCAACTGTAATCTTTAAATAAACTTTCTCTTTCAGATGTGGAGATTGTTTTTGTTGGTACCAGAAAAATACATTTCACTTCTACAACAATTGAGGCAATCATTTTTCACACACACACTTCAGGTTTCAAACTTTGCAAGTGTTTTATAATATTAATTATATCAGACATTCTGTATAACATTCTAATCTTGTCCCATCCACTGATAGCTTGTGAAAATTAGATTTCAATCGAAGAGAATATAAAATGTTTTATCTCTTTCTCTTAGTATATTATAAATTGTAAATCACAAAGCTATAAAGATGGCAACCTAAAAAAAATTAAAGAAAGTCAGAGACCTACTAGTATTAATCAAATTTGAACATTTTAGTAAACATAACATTTTCACATCACATTTTCCCAATATTTCATCGAATTGGGAAAATGTGATGTGAAAATGGTATGTTTACTAAAATGTTCAAACTTTAATTAATATTATTAGGTCTCTGACTTTCTTTTCATTTTTTTTAGGTTGCCATGACCACATTCATTTTATTGACTCTCAATTTGACTGTGAAAATAAATAATCAGTAAATTTACTAAAACTTCACATGGACTTATTCATTTTTAAAGAAGCCTCCCTGATTATCAGCCAGACTTGGCAACTCTGAAATTATTTATACATACCTTTTTATTTTCCTCTGGTTCTTGTATGGAGACTTTCTTTGAAACACTCTGCTTATTGTCTTTCTTCAAGGAGCTTTTCATCTTCAAAGTCCTATCATGCTCCTTATCATCATTGTCTTCGTCATCCTCATCATCCGATTCAGAAGGCTCAGATTCCAAATCAGAAGCATCGTCATCATCCCCCTCATCATTACCGCTCTCCTCATCTTCTTCATCTTCATCTCCATCATCATCATCTTCTTTGTCTCCTTCTTCGTCATCCTCCTCCTCTTGCTCCTCTGCATCAGATTCATCTGCAGAATACAAAGACATGTGCACTTATCCAAATGTTGAAGTTTCTTGCCTTATGCTAAAAGGGCTGTGTCACTGACAAAAGTTTTTATTGAAACCTCTTAAATGCAAGGCTGACAATACTGGCAACACTGTCAGCCTTTTAAATGTTTTATTTTTCATACATTAACTGCATAATCTTTTCCTGTATAATACCAACATCCCCCCTCAAAAAAAAATTTGTAATCATCACAATCTGCTCTTCTCATGACTTTTCTTTTATTTTGATGCAAAGACAATGTCATGATGTGACAAAATATGGAATGAAAAACATTGCAAAGATTTTAATGAAGTACAATTAGAATATATATGTTATATTGACAAATACTTCTAGTTATCCACAGTAGCGAACATACTAACACCATGATAATAGCAAATTGTGACAGGATCTAAACAACCATGCACTTCTCAGCAAAATGAATATGATTTTGCATTTTTCACGCAGCTGGAAAATTATGCTAAAGAAATTAGAATGTGTAATTCAGCAAGAGATATGAAAAAATTTACAAAACAATCCCGACATTGAATTATGGCACCTACCTTGATCAAATCCAAATGAAGGAACGCCATCACTATAACTCAGAGTGCTTCGATTATCTCGGGTTAACTCAAATCTAGAAAACAAGGATTTGAAGAAGGAAAAGTAAGTACACAAGGTTTTTGCTTAAAACTATTAATTCTTTTATACAGTAGTGCTTAATACATCATTAACCCCATCTAGCATCATCAACGATCCATGCAATATTTTTGCTGCATGGATTTTTTTTTACAGTTTGAGTCATTCAGTTATGAATATTTACATCATTAATGGCTTGTTGTTTTATAAAGATATATCTTTATTACTAATACTTATTAGTACTGTCACTGCTTTACACAGAGTTGGCAAATTAAACTTAACTCCCCATAAAATTCAATATTAGTTTGAGCAACAGGGTTTGAATTAATCCAAGACTACCAAATACACCAGTGATTGGCATCTCTATTTGGCCTTGGATAATAATAGTAACTTTTTAAATTCTTGATATTTGTGCTGTATTACAGAAATGTGCATTTCTAAAAGATGGCCTTGCCTTAAAAAACACGGGTCGTGTGGTCCAGTGGTTAGAGCACTGGACTCATAATTGCAAGGTTGCGAGTTCGAATCCTCACTCTGCCATAGTCGCCATTTTGATAAAAAAAGACCAGAGAGTAATATCTATCGTCTATAAGGTCAGCCACTATAACTGATCAACCCAGACGTAAAAATGTTTCCTAGGTAATTGGTTATATATCAGCTTGGCGTTTACCAGCAAAATGCTGTCCTGCCGAGTTCCTACGGGAGTTACCAAAAACAGAAACAGATTCAAGTTAAGGATGAAAGTAAGTAAAAATTCTTCACCCGTCATTAAGATCATCAGCCGACATGTATTGCATCCTTCTTTTGTTCTCCTCTTCCTCAGTCTCTGTGATCCCTTTCATTCTTCGCTGTCGATCTGCTTCCATCTTCTCCAACTTCTCCTTCTCTTCCTTGGCGAGCTCCTCTGGGGTTTTCATCCTGTCTGAAGCCTGCCATGGGATGATTCATGAATATTCATAATTAGTACAAACCACCAATAACTTTGCATATGATATCATGTCTCTATGCACTTTGGGTAATATGTACAAAATTCAGTCATTTCAAGTTTTATTTAATGATTGACAGCTACATCGGCACATCATGCATATATTAATCAGCATTCATTTTGTAGCTTATATTGTGGGTAACATGGGTGTCAATTTTTTCGTCGCTATCACATGATTAAGGGCAATACGGGGGGGGGGAGGGCCAAATAATCCCCACCCCTCACTGTACACCCGTACAAAAGCTTGAAGAAATGCTCAGACAATGAAAATAAGTTGAAAACAATTATAAAGAATACCTTGGCTCTCATATCAAAGATGAGTTCTTTAACAGACATGTCATAGTCATCCGGTTTGTTCTCTCTTTCCTTCTTGCACTGCAAAAACAAAAACAACAGCAAACAAACATTTTATATCATATTCTTAAAATACTTGCAATTCTTCGGTAAATCAATCTTTAATTAAATAATATAGGGTATTTACATTGCGCACATATCCACCTTGTTAGGTGTTCAAGGCGCTCCTATATTACCTGGCTAAGCTAGGCATTCATAGCACACACAGTTTTAAGGAATTACTTCCTACCGGTTCCCATTCACCTCACCTGGGTTGAGTGCAGCACATTGTGGATCAGTTTCTTGCTGAAGGAAATTACTCCATGCCTGGGATTCGAACCCACGACCTTCTGTTTCAAAGTCCTAAGACTAATCCACTGGGCCAAAACGCTCCATTAAAGGGGGACTCTTCTTTCCAATAAAAGATTTCAACAGAATGACATGGCAAGAGTTTGCTGCTGCTTTAAAGACTAAAAGTCGCAAATTGACAAATAGATATTTAGATGTATAACATGAACGGGATAATAGATAATATAAATCATCTTCATGTACTAGGCCATCCTTTGGCAAATCCATCAATCCACTATATGCCTCTCTCCATCCAGATGTTGAATGGGTACCGGGTACGTTGCAAAAGCTTATGTAGTATGCCTAGCAGTTGAGTCTTGGAACTCTTGTTGGAATGCTTCCCAGGGAGTGGAGAAGGAGCATACATTGTGTGTGAATATGCCAGGATCTGATGACCAGATCTGATATCTGCAAAGTGCTTCTGGGCTCTGTTGTATAAAAGGTATAATTATGATAACTTTGCCATCCAATGGTATCTACCATGGTAACGCTGATCAACAGCCAATCAGGATTGAGGATTCCATGACAGAAACCAGCGGATGGCAAAGTTACCATGATACTAACTTTTATGTATTTAATACTATTCAAAAGCAGAATTTTATCATTACTACCTAAAGAAAGTTACCATGATACTAACTTTTATGTCTTTAATACTATTCAAAAGCAGAATTTTATCATTACTACCTAAAGAAAGTACCATGACATTCACACACACGCATCATGTACTAGTTGTAAATTAATACATGTTAATGACTTTGTCGACAACAGGGAGATCTACAGGATTACCTCACTCCTGTATACCAGATGATGACGAAGAATTGATGAATAACCTTACCTCGACGTTGGCTATGAACTGTGCCACAAAATTGAACTCTTGATCTAGTTGCTCAGTAAGCTTCACGACGTCTTCCTTCTCACTCTGTCGGTTGAACTGAAAGTATATAAAAAATATCATAAATTGATTTAACATACCCTTTAGTGTTTTCATTAACTCTTTGTTCTGTGAACTATGAAACCTATGAATGAGTTATATTTTCAAAATTGGTGTGGCCAACTGACAGTAAATGGCATTTGCAAATATATGGAACTATTTATGTGGAATATCAAATACAGCTGAAGGATTTAACAGAGTATTGATGACACTAGATGACATCAGAAGGAGAAAGGTTAATTTTTCAGATTAAAAAAAACAACAACCAGACAGAAAAAAAACATGAAGAAATAAATGTTATATCAATTATCATACGATGTTGAAATCTCAATTTTTATCTTTGAGGTTAGGTAATAATGGTTGAATTATGGAATTTTCAAAATTCCAGTGTCTCAAATGATTATCACTGGTCAAAACTTGTACCTACCTGGCCTGTGGGAGGGAGGGGGGTGGCAACCTTGCCCCATTTTTCAGCTTGCCTATATTTTGCTGTTTAATTATTTTTTTTTCCAAATCCAACTTTTTGTTGGAACAATTCTTGAAACACTCTTTTGTAAAAAACTATAATAAGAAATATGATGTGAAACAAGAGCAAGAAAGGGAGCATAACTTGATAAAAAAGAATGCTATTTACCTTGTCTTTCTTAGATTTGGCAATGATTTCTTCAAATATTTCATGTCGGGTCTTAGGCTTTCCTTCCTAAAGAAAATAAAGAAATATTCAAATGAAAGCAAAAATCACAAACGTAGAAATCATGACTTAACCATTTCAGTATACATGTAGTTTCTGCAGTACTCTCAATATTCACAAGATAAATTTCCTTCAAATATATAGTTAAATGCAGTTGTCAATCACGCTTAGCACATTCTCAGAGTCAAGACATGCAAACTAAAATAGTATAGATCAATTCGCTGTACGAACCTCGTCAGTCTTCTTCTTTGTCAGAAATCCACCAAAATGTTCTTCGGCTACAAACTTTTCTGAAATGGGCAGAGAGAATACCAAATGTGGACACAAAGATATGAGAACAGATAGGATGCTAACAAATATTATACAGCTAAAACATTCATGCTCTAAAAACAGCTTGGATATTATTGCTTTATTTTGTTTTGTTTACCCAGGGTAACCTCATAAGTGGACTAAGCACTGTTTTTCTTGGGGGCCCTGTAAACAAGTTTACAAATACATACTGTACATATAATAAATACAAAACATGAAAAAGAATTAACCAAGGAGGAAAATATGTTCAAAGAGACAAGCAACCTGCACAACATACACACAGACATACTGAAATACCTGTGTGTATGTAGAAAAAAAGTCAACATATATATTGTGCACATGCAAATCCAGAAGTATATATTCCCTACGATCATATGTTTATTGATTAAGTTTGTGTTTACTTGATTACTCGTTCCTGGAACCAGTCAGATATGGGCATTATATTTACTTATAATTTCATTTGGGTTCCTGGACTCACAAAATGAATTCTCTAGCACTAACGCCTGCAAACTCTTCATTCAGATAAACATAAACATAAAATAATCATTTTATGTTATGAACATTCGTTCATAACATAAAATCCAATCTCTAAAGATCTGATTCAAGTTCAGCGGATGATGACATCAAAATGACAACGAATCCCATTTTACATTAATGAACAGCTGACTACTCATATGCAAAATTATGTGTACAGTTGCTCATATATTACAGACACATTTATGTAATGCCATCCTTGATGATGATGAACAGCCAACATCCAAAGGCGCCAGCTCCCTAATATGTCACACATTATTCACAAAAGGTGGGTTTTTAATTTGGCTTATTTTCATTTGGTCCATTGCCAACTCGTCTACTATCATTTGGTCTACCATCAGTTCGTCCAATATCCACATGATCTCCATTTCATCCACTCACCATTTCGCCTAATAACCAGTTGGTCCAATACCCAGTCACTGAGTCAGTCCATGCACCATTTGGTCTAATTAGACTTAGTGTTAATTGGGCACAATGAATGAAAATAAAACATATATTAGACCAACTGGTTATGAGACAAAAATGGTCATAGACGAACTGGTGATTAGACGAAGTGATGGTTGGACCAAATGGTTGTTTGGCAAAATATTGATGGACTGGATTAGACTAAATGAAGGTAGACCATGTGGTGAGTGTAAGATTTGGCAATATTATTATTATTATTTGTTTGGTGTCACCTGTGCCTGGGAGGCGAAAAGCAAACTGAATCACTACGACCCGCGGGTCTCTCCTCCCGATATAACTGATTGGTCATGCAGGTGGACCACTACACCGGGGTTTCCCTTTACTTGAGATTTGAAGGTCTCAATTTTGTTACAATTACCAAGTTGACATAAACTTTTCATGACTTTTCCAAGCGTACAAATGAATAAACACTTACTATCTATCAAACCTGTGTCTTCCTCGTCACTCTCAAGATCCGGCTCCTCAAACTTCTCCAAACTTGATAAAGACTGGCCGTAATGTGTCAGATCTTCGTCAGTGTTCAGGCTGTACAAGCTAGACTTCTCATGTGTTCTCTATTGTACACAAACAGACATCAAGAGAAAGAGAAATATTGAAAGCATTTCACAAAATTTCATTCAGCCATTTAATACAACACAAGCTTTGCAACCGTACATTATTTTGAACACTCATAAATTTTCATTCTGAAAGGAATATTTGTATCCTACATGTAATTGAAAACTCAATACCCAAAATGAATAATATTATAGTAAAAAAGCTTAACATGGATTTGTGGGGGATAGGTCTTTCAATGATATAAAGGAGCACATTAACATAACAAACAGTCACTTTAGTAATGCATCTGAAGGGATAGATGAAGATTACAGAGTTTATTTTGCATTTCATACACACAGTTTTCAACTGTGTTGAAGCAAAAGTTCTTGGAAAAGCTCTCATTTATCATGAAAGATGGATCAATTACATATGATCTTGTATTCTTTGAATAAAACTAAAATGGAAAATTCTGTTCGATTTCAATCTTCACGCAGAGCTATAGACAATTGATCCACTTGATATTCCACCCTCAAAGACCAGAGAAAGGTGCAGTCATGAAATCAATAATCAAAGAAAACAAACCTGTTTTTCCAGCGTAAACCTTTCCATCATCTTCTCCTCGACCGACATCCCTGGATCATTCTCTCCTAGTCTTCTGTCAAGGAACTTGTTTGTTTTATGCCGTTGTTTGTACTCCTGCAGCAGGGTGGCATTTCTCTGCACAAAAAAAAAATAAAGAATTTTCTTGGGAGTTTGAGAACTTGCTATTGATTGCTAATAACAAAGATGCGTGGGGTCTGGGGTGCTACATAACTTTTTGGAAGCACTTGCCCAGTCGGGCAAGTAGATTTTTGAATAGTTCAAATATAATTGCCTCAAAATTTATTTCACTTGCCCCAAAAAATCCTTGGGAAAAAAAAGTTTTACTTCTTCAAAAGAAAGTATTGCAGTTTTATAATCCATTGACCTTTTTCTCTCTTTTGACAAGAACTGATCTACCTTGTTATTGCCATGTCCAAAATTGGGGTCCATATAATTTCATATTGACCCTGATTTTGGTCATTCTACTGTGAGAATTTCGCTTGCCAAATTCCGGCAAGTAAATTTGGTCTTCACTTCAAAACACTTGCCCGATTCTAAATTTTACTTGCCCTGGGCAATCGGCAAGTGCTTATGTAGCACCCTGGTGGGGTCAAAATTGGAAGATAAAATAAGATGGCATGGTTTGCCCTAAAATGCCAAACACATGGTTCATCAGTACATTGTTTTTCTCTAGCCGGTTAATTCTGTGCCCAATAGCTCAGTCAACATATTTCTTTGACGATGCACAGGTGACCTTTTTTGAGAACATACTGATAGAGAAACGACCCATTCAATACTTTGGAGGGACCAGCAGGCAGATCCACCACTGGTGCAAGCGAGAACACATTAATTCACAACTTCAGTTTGGAAGATTCAATTGGCAAAGAACCGTACCTTTTGCAGTCCTTTAGACCTGGACACCGCAGGCATTCCTTTCCCATGTTTGTTCTTTCTTCCTAGGATGTTGTGCTTCTGTTTGTTGATTTTAACTTCAAAGGGATTGTGCTTGACATCGGTTGCCTTGCTGCGCTGTTCCACTTTGGATGTCAGACCTCGTCTTTTCTTATTCTTGGCCATGTTTCTGTATCTCACAATCAACCATCCATCAGAAGCGGTGCATCGAAGACATTCAGGTCAATCTGTTATGGTTAAAATAAAAAATATTACGGTAATCAGCCATGGCATGGTTTTACATTGTGTGGTCTGATATACAATACATGCCAGCAGGCAAGATCAGGCATTCTTGTAGCCAACCCAAATGCATGTTTTAGGACAATTTGTATTTACATTTTACACAAATTTGATTACCTGGATTTCAGCAACATCATGCGTCATGAACAGGTCTATTTCGGATCTGACATATCTTATCTCAACATTGTCATGCAGTCTTTGCAGTACATGCATTTTTGAGACGGATAGAAGTTAGCAATCATAATTCATGCAAATGGCTGACTAAACTAAACATACATATACATAAAGCCACATGGTAACACAAATTTTATTGCGAACTTGGGTTCATAATTGAATTTCTAAACTAGGCCTACAGCAGAGACGAAGTCTGACTGCGACCACTCATCCTACGTACATGTACAAGGTTATACATGTAACATAACCTCTTCCCTACCGAGAAAACCTGCTTTGGCAGGATTTTTTAGTGCCAGCTGCCTAGTAAGTAGTATGGCAAGTTCCCCCAATTCTGCGCAGTCCCCCTTGTCTGCATGATTCTAGTAAAAGAAGATTCGCAACGAGCACGAACTGTATACATGCATTACATAGACAAAATGCACCTTTTCTCATCAAAATCCCTGAATCGTGTGCAAAGTGAATGAGTGCACAGACATGGGTATATTTTTTTGTCAATCTGAAGAAAATGACTGCCCAAGGTTTTTTCAAGAAAGTCCTATATTTCCTTTCATTTTTTTAATGAGAAATTTGGTACACTTACTCTTAATAATATAAGGAACATTATACTAATAGTAATAGATTTTGTGAAATAAGAAATTCATGTTAAATCTTAACTCAAATTGTTAGGTGCGCAGGCTCGGGGCCCATCATATTCTAGACCAAAAGCTTCGGTTTCTGTTATGTTGGTTGTTCAGCTGAACTCCGTTGGCTTCACTCACCAAATACAGAGACCGAAGTTCTAGCGCGATCTGTACAAGGGACTCAATGGCCATAGGTTTATGTATGTTAAGTTCAGATAAAACAGGAAGTGAAGTTGCGCAACAGCCAAGGTAAGTCACTATTTTTATTCCTTTTAAATTGATTTTCCCCGTTTTGGGGCAATTATGCCAAAGAGGGACTATTTTCTAAATTTTGAATCATTAAACAAAAAAGACGAAAATTAAAGAGCCCCGACGGGGGGATTTTGCATTGTAAATCCCCTAATGGTGGCTGCACGATAGCGAGCTGTCTGTGTCCGAGGAGAAATTACTACAAAAAAATGTTTAAAAACTCCTCGAAACAGACGGCTACCAGCTGTCTAATCAATAAATCATAGTAAGTATGTCAAGCAAACATTGAAACAATATTGTTTAGATAAAAGTTAAAACAAAATTAAAATGCAGGCAGCAGAGTACTGGTAGATGATGGGAAACATTTAGATGAACCTTCAGAAAACACTGTTAAAGTTTAAGTTAAACTTTAAGGCAAGGAAGTCAACGTGCCCATCACTCCCATGTCACATCATTTGGTGCTAATGCGCTTCTGCACCCTCATAGCGCCCAACAGATTCCGGTCGTGCCTTGCGCCAGCGAAGCAGGCGAGCAGCTCGTGGAACACTGCGTTGACTTCGTCGTGCGATGCGAAAGCGCACCAGCACCATTTTACCGGCATTAGCTCAGCCTAACGTTTATTGTCTTTAATTAAGCAGTAACTATACTAAGATCTAGAATATATATTCTGAATGATTAATAGCTTTGTTATATTTTCTAGTCAAACAAATGCTGTATTATTTGCAACTTACGGTAATGCCTAAGGCTGAGGATGTCAACTTCAATGCTGTCGACTGGCGATATCGATCCGAGTCCCTATATACATGACGTCCGCATTCCACGTGCGCTTGTTACATGTGGGTTAGTACGATTCAGAATAAAACGAATATATTTCAACGAATCTAATAATGTACCTAAATTATCATTGATTACTGTTATAGTAAAACAATTGAAAAGTTTTACTTATATATAGATGAAGAAGAATAGTGTTTATTAAAGATAATATTGCCATCCAATTTGTCAAAATAAAATTAATATAAAAGAAAAACCTTGAAGAAGACTGTTTAGAACGCAAAATGTAGTCTATATATACCTTATCTAAGCCCGGGAGATTCAACAAGGGGAGCTAGCTCAGATGGTAGAGCGCTCGCTTAGCATGCGAGAGGTACCGGGATCGATGCCCGGGTTCTCCAAGTGGAAATCTTTTTCGTTTTTTTTGTCCCCCTACTTTTTACCCACTCAATTACTTCTCGATTTTTTTTTTAGCAAAAACGTTTCCCTACGTGCCACACATTTGTTTTTCTCTTAGAACTGTCATCCCAAACATGAGATGGGGGGGGGGGGGGCTACCATGAGTAAAAAAACAGGATATACAAATTATGAATTTATTACAAATCTTTAAGAATTTGACAATAAAAGAAAATATTTGGAGTCATTTTTTCATGAAATGCTAAATGGTAACAAAAACAAAAAAAGGTGGAATCCCCTTGTTTTTTTTTCTCCAAGTAATGAAATATACAAATAACAACTTTTCAGTGTATAGGCATTATATTAATGCAGCATTTAGTAGTATAGTAATATCTCTTACTCATGTTAGTATGAAACTTCACACTCTGATATTTGATGAGAATCCTCATCACCTTATACTCGCTGGGGACTTCTATATGCCTTTTAACTTTCTCTTAATATTTTATACCATAAAAATATGAGATACATTCAAACATTATTATAATAATCCATGATTTATGTCCCATGGTTTCAAAACCGACCGAGCTGGATTCTATTTTTTTTATTCACTAACACCAATAAGTCTTTATGTCGGTCAGTGATTTCACAGGCTTACTATCAACCGATCAGACTGAATGACTATCAGTAGCTTATAACAACAGTACGTAAAAGTAACTGTTTAATGAGCACCTAGTAATTAGTTTAGACAATCTAATCAAATTTAATTTGTTTCCATATAGGTTTAGGAACTGATTTAAGCTATTACCATTGGGTGAAAAAAAAGAAATGACATGCATTTCAGGCACGTATATAACCTTTTCAAGTATGATTTTATGCTCCTGCAGCTTACATTCTTTACTTTACTTTTTATTGTGTTATTAAAGAATCATTAAATTTGCTTCATTCTCAATGTATATTGTATCTTGTTTTTAGAGATGGGAAAAATAAATTCAAAATTGAATAGTGCACTAGATAAAACATAAAATGAATCTCAACTTTCTGTTAAAAAAAGAAAGATAATTTCATGCAATTTCTTCACACACCATGAAAACTAAATAACAAAAAATAAATAAATCCCCATTGTTTTTCTATATCTATTTTTCTAAAACCTTCATTATAAAGGAAGAATGTCCAAAAATTTAGGTTCAAATTTTTATCAATTCCTGGCTTGTAAATTTTTGTAGATCTACTCGTAGTCTCATAGTCAATGTAGATCAACAAAAATTTATAAGAACTCTGTATGTTGACATATTTCAATAAATGAAGTGAAATAAAAAACATTAGTTATCAGCAAGGGGTGATAGCGAAATGAGAAAGATACAAATTCAATGAAGTAAGGAGGGATGTTCTAGAGATTTTGGGAGTACTCCAATGATCTTTAAGGTTATTCAAAGATTAACACTGGAAGTCCCATATATTTCATAAATTCACTTGTTAAAGAGTCGCAATTTCACACATTTTTTTAGAGATAATTATCATGAATCAAAAGTAAAGATATATGAAATAGTTTCTAGTTATTAAGTAGGAAATTGGACAATCCCCACAAAGCATAAGAAAGTGATATAAAGCTACAGCAAAACACCATAACAACAAATACACAATTGTTACTTTGACAGTTACTAAACCATATATTTTATTGCACTTACTTTTTAAGCAGTGAAGATCAATACAATATACACTAATGATGGACTTTTATCCCAACATTTTCATAGAATTAAGCATACTTGTTTTTCAAGACCAGAGGCACGTTTTATGAGAGCCTCATAATGACATCTCTATGGAAAGTAAAGCTGGACAATAGCAAATTTTCGCAACCACTGCACAGGCACTTCTCATTCTGGACTGTTGAGAATCAAACAAAGGTGTGTTAAATCACAAGAGTTCGCTTTCTTACATTGATCGTAATTTTCAAATGTATGAAATGTATTGCTCCAACATTCAGGGGTGTGAGTGGTCACAAATAAAAATATCTGAAAAAAGCTGAAGAGTATTGAAAAAGTCTTCAATAGAAAGAGCTCCCATACTTTTTGTACAGAGGAAAGCCAAATAAAAGCTGAAATTCAGCTGAATCAAAACAACAAAATCTGAAATCAGATAAAAATCTGAACTCTCACACCCCTGCATAAGTTTAATTATCTAGGTTATTTACTTTTAGGAAAGAAATTCATTCACACTGCGCAAGAAATTCCTCTCAAAATAAGTTAAACTTCCCAAAATGTCAGATTGAATCTTAAACACTCCTTTCATTATCAAGCTGTCTCATTGTGGAATAGTCTTCAACCAGAACCTCAAAACATAACCTCCCTCTCAACTTTTAAGAAATATTCAAAAGATAGCCTTTATTAAGTCTAATTCGCAGCTTAATTTTCCAATACTAAATATATCCAATGTCAATTTCAATTATCATGTTTTATGTATGTATATTCCAATATTTCTATAAATAATGTGCATTAATTTCATCATAGTATTGTTTATTTCTGACTTCAACTATTACGTTCCATGTATGTACATTTTCTCATGTGAATTTTACTAGGTGTTATTAGATATATTATTATTGTTTTTTTTAATAATTAATACCGGACCCCAAGGGAGAACAATTTTTATGCTGATTGGGTATCCTGTTTAAAGATTATAAATAAATGAATAAATAAATAATAAATTATAAATAAATAAATATATAAATAAATAAATAAATAAAAATAAGTGAATGAATGAATAAAATAAATAAATAAATAAATGAATAAATAAATGAATGAATAAAAGAATGAATAAATGAATAAATAAATAAATAAATAAATAAATGAATGAATGAATAAATAAATAAATAAATAAATACATAAATAAGAAAAATATAAGAATAAGAGGTCATTGTGGTAAATTGGTGAAAAGGGACAGCAGATCGCAAATATGTTTTTTTGTCCAGATTCCACGACGACACTGCTGTTTTGAATCACCGATTGTCAACAAAGGCTGTTTTGTCATGAAGGGCTATTGACAATAGATTCTCAATGTTCCAGAAAACAACTGCATAGTGGTTGAAAAAACTTTCTTATCATAGCCTGTGAACTGACATATATTCTACATGATTAACCTAGTTTACAAATGATTAATATCTATCTCATTCTCCATGTACATGTAGATAGTATCAAGAAGGTATTCTGCAGGTACAGACATTTGGTTTCTCCCAATTGCAGGGAAAAAAATACACGGGGGCTAGGGGTGAATTGGCCCCTGAAATGTTCAAAAGAGCCCTGAAAAATAAAAAAGAGCCCCTTAAAATCTACATTTACTGCAATTTTAAAGCTTATCCAAAATTGCAGATTAAAGTAGGTTGTGAAAAAAAGTAGCTCCTGAAAATAAAAAAAAACATTTTTTTGCCTGCCCAATTGGCATAGTGCATAATGTAGAGTCTGAAGTAGTGAGACTAGATTCACTGTGTTAGTGACTGGCTCCACACAGACAGAGGCCCGTATTCTGATAGCAGGTTTAACTTTAACTCAGGTTTAAAGTTGTGGTTTAAGTATGGAAAGCCAAAAGTATCAAAAGTTCTATTAAGTCGTATGTTTCTTATGTTTACTGTGCTCTTTCCTGACTCATCGATGGTGAAGACAATCATCTATTTATACTTCCTAGACAATTCTGAATGACTTGAAAGCCAAAATGAGCTGAAGTATGATATCTCTACTATTAGTGATTTATGTAACAATTGGCTCGCCATACTTAAACCACAACTTTAAACCTGAGTTTAAGTTAAACCTACCATCAGAATACAGGCCAGAGAGTTTAGCATCTATATCACTCTAGATACATGTACATGTGTCTGTGCTTGCAGACTATCAAGGAATTACGATGCTTTCATGAAACAGGGTCCCGTTTCATAAAGCCTTGTTGTTATGAAAACAAATGCACAATTTCTATAACAATTTTCTACCAGCCAATCAAATTGAAGGATTTCAGTAACTTTTAACTGTTATTAAAAAATTGTTGTCAATCATAAACATTCAGATAGATTTATATTTCAGCATACTTAGCTTATAATACACCAGCTTGTGACTCAACGTTTTGAGAAACAGTACCCAAGTTTAAAGGGGCTATAATATCTCAACATAAAAAAAACTGACTACACCATTAAAAGAGATTCTGATATTATTCAGAACTGAAATTATCTTGTAGAATACTAGAAATTGAAATAAAATGAGCAATCATGCTTTGAAATAGTCACTTCTTTTCATTTCTGTATGCAATATGGCACCCAGGCTAATTCAATAACAAAAGTGTTCCTGACAAACCGATTTAAGTGTCATATTGCTACGAACTGTTCATGCAATTGAAATCAGTCCTTTTGCAAAGCAGCCCATCCACTTGAAATCATAGATATCTGAATTCATACATAAGTTAACATTTTTTATTCAATAATACACCATACTGAAAGACCAAGGCATAACACAGGCAACAATCAAAATAACTCAAGATTTTAAATAAATATCCTAATTATCAACTTTCATAAATGAATCAAAGAAAATGTGTCACTGTTTGACTTACTAGTAGTACTAAACTTTTTTGCAGAACTTCTAGTAATTCATTTCAATATCAATGAGAAGGATAACTGTTGCTAAAACTGTAATCAACAAATAATCAATAATATAAAACAATAAATCATACATTTAAATGTAAGCCTCTTCTAGATATTTAAGACTGAGATGAAATTTACCTTTGCTTTTTAGAATATTTTTTGACATGGTGAGGAAATACTCATAAAATCTAATAATTATGTGGGGACTGCATACATGATATATCAAAGACAAAGGGATAAAAACATACACTCCAAAATGATATTTCAATTCCAAATTTATAAACAAAAATATGTAATTTTTTAAATGTCTTTGCAATAAAGCAAGGGCTGGCATATACCAAGGGTATACTAAAATAGCTTGCTCCAAGATGGCATACATCTAAATTCCAAATTTATTTTTTAAAATATGAAATTATTGAAATGTCTTTGCAATAAAGCAAGGGCTGGTGTATATCACGGACATGGCATACAAAAATAGTTTAGTGCAAGATGACATTTTCAATTCCAAATTATCAAATAAAAATATGAGATTCTTGAAATGTCTTTGCAATAGAGCAAGGACAAGGCCTATTCATTCATAGGGCCATGTATTACCCTCAAGCGAAAAGCATTTCTCATTTTTTTCTATGAAAAGTAAATATTGGTAACTCTAATGAGTCCTGCCAATATTATGGCTGCAGTAAAGTCATTTAAGATCAATAAAATTCAGATGTTTAAACTTCAGAGATATATATTCAGTAGATATACATATGTTATGTTAAAGAATCAATTTATTTTCATTATCGTCATTTTAATTATCATTATTGCCATTATAGTGTGACTGTCATTATTTGTTATAATGATTGCGTCTTTCATTATCATTTTGGTTTCTAAACATATGCATTTATCTCGTATGTTTGTTATTTCCATTGTCACAATAGACCTTGTTTACATCCCCCCTGCACGACTGGAATATTCCTTTTTCATCAAATCAACTGTGCCTGTGCATAACCCATATGACGTCAGCTCGAATTCCATGAACATAACAGAGACAGACGATATTTCATTCACCTGCATTTTTGTCAATTTTTTTTCAATTTTCCCACTCTGATATTGATGTCTACCTTAGTTTCATAATTGGAGTCAGACGAGGAGGAGTTTAGCTTCAATTTTATCCGATAGCGTCAGGTAAATCATTAGATAACAGTTTTGTTTACGATGACTCAGCACGCTTGTAATAAATGTATTATAAGTACACACAATTTAAGAATCATGTTCTTGTACAAAATGTTTATTATTTTGTCTTTCTGGAATATGAAGAAGTCTGCATTAATATATGTTATTGTTTCCTCGATTGTTAATGAAATTAATATATTTTTATAAATTGATAACTTTACATTTCATTCTTTGCATTTACTTCAATTCAACAGGTATACTCTGTGTGGGCAATGTTGTGAGGTTTATGTAACAAGTCAGAAAATATATGTACAAAAGAGAGAGAGATATTTTCTATGTGTATGTAAAACTGTTCTGTTGAGAAGGTCCCTGAAGGCATTGAAGCATAATTATGTATTGTCCCTGAAATCATTGTATTGAAGTCATCCCTTCAATCAGAAATACTTCTGAGGAGATCCCTTCAGGGAAGTTCTCCTTGACCTTGGGTCAGTGAGGGTGATCTTGGGATAGCTTTCTTGATAGCTTGCTTGGCACATGACCAAATGGGAGGGAAAGAGACTGACCACCCTCTTGCTTTGGGGAGGTCAAGATTTGAGTTACACTTTTTGATGATCTATTTGAAGGTGGTTTGATTTGTCTTCACACTGTCAAAAAGCTGTATATGGGTGGTCGACCCCTTGATTCATTGACGATGCTATTGCTATGTACATGTAGGTGACTTTCAAACTGCATATAGATTTGTCCTCCTTGAGAACTCAAGAGGGGGTTGATCTACCCTCAAAATAAATACCACATAAACTTTTAAATGACTGTGTCATGTGTCATTTATACCTGCCGTTACATTTATAATTTGTTATTTATTAAATGTTAAATCAATTTCAAATCAAAATAAATTTTCTTCGGTCTTCATCATTTCAGGTTTTATCTTCCTCCTCCAGCTTTCCTTAATTGTATCAATGACCAGCCTTGAATGTTGTAACAAATCAGTAGTATACGTAACATTATATATATATATATTGAAGTTTACATTGTGCAATATTTTTAATCATTCATTAGAGTTAGGCTTATTTCCTGATAAATGATAGTCTCCTGGCTTCAAAAGTTTCCTTAGGATGAAAGAGAAAACAAAATAATGAAATAGGGGAAAAGTGTGAGGGTCGAGGAGCAAAGCAAAGTGTTGTAAGGAATCAGTAGCGTACGTAACATAATTTGATAAATAACAAAGAAGGATGTCAGGAGTTTCTTGGGGTTCACTGGCTACTACAGACGTTACATCAAGAATTACGTCAAGATTGCTAATCCTCTATTTGCGCGAATAGGCAAGAAGGCAGGTTCTGGAAGGCATAATGTTGTAGAATCAACTCCAAGATGCCAGGAAGCATTTAACACAATAGTGTAAGCTCCAGTTCTGGCATATCCGGATTTATAGCTGCCATTTATCCTTCAAGCGGAGGCATCTTTAATTGGTCTAGGAGCAGTACTTGCACAAGTACAAGAGCGAGTGATCTCCTATGCTAGCAGGAGCATGTCGTCTGGAGAGGCCAAGTATCCCGCTCATAAGCTTGAAGTCAGAGTGTTACATTGGGCTGCTACCGTGAAATTTTGAGACTATGAAATCCAAAGGAAGGTAACGGCAATTACAGATAATAACCCACTAACATACGTTCTCGGATTAAGCTTGCCTGGACGCTCATGGTCAACGGTGGGTCAACGATTTGGCACAGTGTAATCTAGACATAGAGTACCATCAAGGGAAGTCTAACAATAATGCAACAGCTTGTCAAGAATTTCTTCAAAAGAAGCATGGCGTACCCTGGACTTCACTACCACTGCCCATGACATTTCCGGAGGAGAGGACATTCCTTTCAAGGTGAATGAGAATCATAACATAAATGCTACAGATCAGTATCAACAGAATGAGTGCAAAAGCACAGAGTTAAAAGGAATGACTTTGGCACAGATTGCTAAGTTTCAGAAGGAAGATTTCGTCACAAACCGCGTCATTGAGCCAAAATAAAGTGGCAGCAAACCTGGATCACGTCAGATCAAGAAAGAAAAAGTTGCTGTTGGAATGCTACTTCGACAATGGAATAAGCTAGAGGTTTATGATTTGTCTGTGTTCTCTGAAAACAAGTGGACACAGTTGCTAAGAGAGACAGCAGTCGATCCAGTCATGATCATGTTGGCCCGGATCATCAGAGACGGATGTACCAAACTGAAGAGATGACGATCGCACACTGGTAGTTCTTCCAAAGGGAATGAGGAAAACAGCTCTTTAAAAGACACACCAAGACATGGGTCACCTTGGAGTAGAGAGGACTTTTGCTGCGATGCAAGATAGATACTTCTGTCCTGGACTGAAATCTCATGTACAAGAAAAAATCCAACGATGTAAACGTTGCACTGTAAGGAAGACGAGAGAATCCAAGTCCAGAGCACCTTTGACCTTGATTAAAAGCTCGCGACCGCTTGAACTAGAATACCTTGACTTTCTGAGCCTAGTGTCGTAAGGAGGAAGAATAGAGAATGTTCTTGTGTTAACCAATCATTTCACACGGCATGCTCAGGCTTTCCTGACAAGTGATAAGACAGCTCTAAATAAGCAGAGATTTCGAGCCCCTCATCATCCCAACAGTTTGTTTTTGGTTAGAGAGGAATCCACTGTACAAATACAGTGTGGATGGGCAGAAAATACCTCTACACAGAAGTTATGTGTGTGTCGCCACCTTTGTTATTGGTATTGGTAATAAGCATGATCTAACTGATTTAACAGATTCAATCATTCAAAATAAGAGGGGATTTGGCATTGAAGTCATTTACGTATAACTTGAAACTCCTGAATATGGTGAAAGGTCTCACAATATATCAACATCTTTTGATACCGTAATTGTTATTAAAGAAGTATGCTTGCAAAAACAGATTTTATTCACTGAGGTTGATATGAATCGAACATGTGATCACAGCTCAGTTTACCCTGTCTTGTCCAACTTCCTAGTCTATCGTGGTTTCACATATTTTATATATGGTATCATATCATTGACATCACTTACTGTCCAACTTTTGGTCCTACTCTCTTTCATGAAAGCACTATATTTGCCCCTGTGATAAAAATGGATTACTAGTATCCCATTGTGCACCTTGCGAACTCTGCTAGTGGCTTGTCTGATATTTTTTTTTCCCATTTATGTTATATTTCAGAATGAATTAAAGATGGAAGAAATAAACAGCAGATATTTACGAGGAATTATAGGTATTAAAATAAGGTCGGCTTTTGTGAGCTCTCCGCTCAAGACTGGAGTAATATTGAAACTGGAACTAACCAATGTAAATGATGGAAATGTTATTTTGAAAAAAAATTGGAGCCATTTGTAATAGGCATGCTCCGATTTTGAAGTGTTCTGTTACACAGAAAAAGTCAAGGAATTCATAGATAACTAAAGCTTTATTGAAATCAATCAAACGAAACAAGCTTTATTCTAAAATGATTTCATCTAATCACCTGCTACAGCATGTTGAAAATATAAGATTTTTGAAAGATGTTCTGAGAAAAAGGCAAAGAGGAAATATTACAGTGACTCAATCACCATGACATCCTTGTTCAAATGAAATGAACCAGGCACGATCAGTGGCCTCATCTTCAAATTAAGGAAGGCAAGTGGTTGTACCCAAGCCCCTCCGAGAAGATATCTTAAAACAAATGCACACCAGTGATACAGGTATCGAGAGAACCAGACAGCCAGCCAAGGACTGTGTATATTGGTCCGGTATAAGCAAGGATGTTGAGAATATAGTAAAAACCTGCCAAGCAGGAAGGGGAGGGGGATGATCCCATCCAAGACCTCGCAATATCAATCAGTAAAAAGTTCAGAATTTTCAAAGATTTCTTAATCCTATAGATCATTTGTGTGAACATTTTAACAAGAGTCTGTAGGAGTGGACTTCATACCGCATTTAAAAAATCCTCGCCACAAGGAAGCTTTGATCCACATGTTGCACACCAACATTCCTGGAGAATGGAACAAAATTGTATTACATTATCTTCTTCTTGGCACTGATACAGCCCGAGGGCTAGGGAGTCACTCACCAATCGACCTTATAGCAAATAACACTTGTTGCGTGGAAGCATATGTCGCACAATAGATCACAGGAAGAAAACGGGGGCAAGACCTATTTACAACGGCACTGAAGCCATATAATGCCAGATATTTTCTACAATACGGCTTAAATTCTCAGCCTTTTTTTCATCCCAAAATTGCAAAGCATTTTTTCAAACTCAATCGGGAGTTTTAGAATGCTTATACTTCATGATTAAACCCTGTAATCATGGCAAACACGATGGATGACGCAGATTTCAGCAGTTTTCTACAGCTGAACTCAAGCAATTTCTGAGGGAAAGGCAAGTTCCTGTTAATGACGAGAAAACACAATGAATTTGCTAAAAAGGCCTTTGTATTATTATATATGCTATCTTGATTATTTGGAGTCATGAGACATGAAATAAATGTACAAAAAAAGGATTAGAAAAGTAAAACAGAGTCTGGGTTAGGGGGCAAGCATCCCAGCATTGAGTCGTCTTGTCTCTCTGAACGAGGGCAGAAATAAACAGCCAGGAAGCATATGGAGGATGCAGGCGTGAGGGGATGGTCTAGGTGCAGACTGTGTTGTCCAAATATGCTAATGTATTTTTTCATGACACCTGACCATGGGGAAGATTATATAGGCATCTGCTATGTGTACGTCATCATGTGTGATACCATCAGGGTTATTTTGAGAGGAGTTACTGTAAAATAACAGCTATTGTCACATGGTGGCTGGGAGGGAATCAGAAATGGCTGGATAACAGGTATCAGTTACGTACTCCCCCTCTTTCCCAACTGAAATCGAAGGAAAAGAAGGTTGAAAAAATGGAAGCTATTTTACCAATTATGGACAAATTATGAGATCATTATAGAGCTCGCTGCAAAGATGAGGGGATTTCGACGAGGGGATTTCTTTGCAGCGATAGTTTCCACACCGTGAAAATTTACACTTTTAGAGAAGACTAGATTTTGGGGTAGACTTTACCTTTTATAA
This sequence comes from Lytechinus variegatus, assembly GCF_018143015.1. Lineage (NCBI taxonomy): Eukaryota > Metazoa > Echinodermata > Echinoidea > Temnopleuroida > Toxopneustidae > Lytechinus > Lytechinus variegatus. The sequence continues at coordinate 1,430,450 of NC_054751.1, forward strand.
TCAATTTGGATCCATTCTTTATAAGAGTTATAATTTATTCTAGATCAAATTGATATTTCAACAAGATTTCTTGAGAGATATTAATTAAAATCAATCTTGATCTGAGTTGAATCAATTGCAGTCATATAGAATCATCAATTTTCTAATCAAGGATAATACCTGCACGATGCTACAGCCTTATGCACAGACATGGAAGACTTGGAAACCTATACCACTTTCACACACACAGAGGCAAGTTAGTATGGCGAGTTGTTGACGGTTTACTTTTTAGAAGCACTTCTTTTGGCAAAGACATTTCAAAGACATCTCAAGTCAACTTGCGAACTTGACATGGCTTGGTACACTTGACTGCACGCTGAACACAGTTGCAGCAAAGCATTCTGGGTTGAATTGCTGCAAATACACTGAAGAGCTTATGAAAAAAAAAATTCTTTTAATTTAAAAGAGAATCTTGAAAGCTGAAAAAATAATAATAATAATAAATAGATGGATGCTCGACTAACAGCAGTTAAAGATCTCAACATTTTCCCAATGCCAGTTCTGAAAAAAAATGTACACTTCAGATCACCTACATCAATTCAATTCTCCTTCGAAAGTCTCTTTCCATAAAAATTGTTACATTTTATGACATAATCTAATAACATCATAATCAACTCAAATATGCCTGTTATCCAGTTCAATGGCGACAAAGTCAGTTATAAAACTTTGAATTTCTGACTGAAAGTCCTCATATACCATGTAGGTCGGATCTCTTTGCATGTCTGTTAAAAAATACATACCTTCATACCCTAATTCATGTATACCATGATAATTCAATAAATATTGAAACGTTTTAAGTGGATTTTATCCGCTGTGACAAAAATTTCCATACTCAACATTTCAAGAGGATGTATTCCTTGAGGCGATCGGGAACAGCCAGCTCCCCGACTCTATTGAGACGTGTCGGTCTGAGGAGCCTCCTGATGCGAAGACGGCACAGATGTTGGAGCGGTCTCGGGTTAGAGAACAGAGTCTTTAGCATGGTCAACCTCTCTAAAATCTGTGACACTTGGCTATCCCTTGGACTGGGGTGGTAGGGTATCTCAAAGGAGTCCGTGGCTCGCAAGATAGTATCTAAGATGACATCGTCATCCTCGTCATCTTTGTTGTAGATCTCCTGTTGTAACAACGACCTGCCGTGATACTCGATGTTAAAGTCTGCTCCGTACTGCAGCAAGAAGCAGGTCAGTTCTGGGTCATAGCGAGGTCGGCCGGGGTCGAGGGTGATATGATCACGGGACATGTGATACTCGATGGTGTGTACGTGATGAAAGTGCTCTCCTCCATCCGACTTGAAGGCCACAAGATGAAGAGGTTTTAATCCTGAAAAAATATAGCACAGACCAGTGTGTTGTTAATACTACATGTTAAGAAAATTACAGTACACACACATAAATCACATCTATCCTAAGAAATGCATAATAAAATCTCATTCTACTAGTGAATTACTTGTATAAACATAACAAACTTTACCAGAAAAGGCTTAAAACTGCTTACAAGAATGCAATAAAACAAAACTTGTGTAAATCCTGAAAATCTAGATAACAGAAGAATAATTTAAGTCCCCTTAATTTTCAATGAAAAAATATAATATAATGAAACAATTATTGCATACAAACTGTACAAAACCAGCCCTGGAGGCGGCTAAACGAATATGCAACACCCGGTTTTCAAAAGCTGAGTCCACTCAGATTCCAATTCTGGATGTGATTTGAAGCCAGTTCCACACCAGCTCCAGTCCAGCAATTGGTATGGGTAACACCCCAAGTGACCACTGAACTAGAAATTTTGTATTTCTAGTATTTCATGCAAGAACAATGCAAAATGTTCACATGAGAAGTCAGGCGACTCATGGCATGTGAGTAGGCAACGTGAAGCCGGTGGCTCCAAAAACTGGTAGCGGGTCATCTTCAAACCAGACACCTATGTAACATGGGACTGAGAAGGCATTTACCTTTTCTGTTCGGAAGGTTGACCTCAATATCGCGGCCGTGCAGTATGAGAGTTCGTATAAGATCTGGTCCAGCATCACTTGTTTGTATCATAGCAAAGTGCAGTGGAGTATAACCAGTTGGATTAGCTGCGTTCACCTCCACCCCATAGTCTAGTAGAGCCTTTGTCGCTTTTAGAAGGCCACAGCGTACGCAGTCATGGAGTGGGCTATTTCCTGGTATGGTGATGGGGGGTGATAATTAAAAAATAATAATTTGGATTAGTCATTGCCTCAATCTAGACCTAGAAGAAGTGTTCAAGAAATAATCAGGAAAATGGATGAACATGACATTTTTATGACCCTGACCCCTTTCCCACTGACAGAATCAGTGTCCAAGCTAGAGACTTTGCAGTGGTGATCACAAGTTCACAGCAACAAAAAGTTTTTTTAAGGTCGAGTTACTTGTCTAGAAGCTGAAAGTGAACAAACATGGTGACTCTTGGAAATTGTCAAATCTTTGAAAATTCATTATATGTAATCAAATATACAAATGAAATTACTATTTTTCCATGCAAGGAGTTGGATTTGAAACACTTTTCATTTGGTGGTGGTCGTAAAAAGTGTTAATCATGAAGAATGGTGGTCAGATATCATCCGTGCGTGTTGGGCCCGACCACTGCAGCTATAACACTGAACAGGATCAAGGATAATGTTGGGACCTTTTAGATTTTCATTGCTGATTTATTACTAGTTTGGGGTAGTTTTGTTATCTAAATTAATAGAACAGATGAATTTTTAGATATTGAAAATCCAAATGAAGTTATTATTTGTATCACGGTATCTCGGTATTCTCAGTATGACATGCAACCTGACATAGACTGACCTGTGCCTATCGATGACTTAGCCGCTATCTTCTTTTCTTGAGACAGCCTAAGAATGGTGAGAGCACTCTCTTCGTGGCCAAGTTGGCATGCAGTGTTCAGACAATTCATTCCAATTACGTCTTTCTTGTCAAGATCAGCATGGCCTCGTTGTACTAACTCTTCAATGCAGTCGCTACGGTTCAACTTGGCTGCCATGTGTAAGGGTGTGGTTCCTCCTCGAAATGGCTCTGCAAACAAAGATGAGATATTTTGTTTTTTTTCTTTTTACATTTCCTGTTTAAACAATTCATAACCCTGTTCTGACAAAGAATAATAAGATGTTATTGAACACAAATAAGAAGTGCAGGTTTGTTTGTTTTTACTGGTTGGTGTTTTTTTCATTCCTATTGTCCTTTGTGATTTTTGTTTGTTTTCTTTTTCTGATGCAAAAGCCATTGATTTGAAATCATAGGTCTGGTTTCCTTTTATCCCCAAAAATATAATTTGGAAAAAAAAGTTGAAAAAGGAGAGAGAGATAGTCACATATTAGTAGTAAATGAGGCCATTACATTTGCATTAAAAGCATACAATTATCAAAATTTTACCTGCAAGTTTTGAGAATTTTAGTCTTTCAAGATAAAAATGTATTGAAACTTGTCTGTCTAATGACAAAAAGATATGACTTTCAGATAAAAATCAGTAGTCTCTGCATAAGCATTATTTTGACAGTCAATGAGGCCATTATCGTTGACAACCTTCAATTATCAAGACTTTACAGGTACAGGTACTTGTAATTTCAAAGATTCTATTCTTTCAAGACAAAAAAGTGTATCCATAAGAATAAAAATTGTCAAATTCATGACAAAAGATTCTTACTTTACCAATATTTACAACGAAATTGAACTATTTCAAGCTTACTTTTGTAGACACCAGGCGCGTTGAAGTCCGAAGTCTCCGCGTTAGCGTTTGCTCCAGCATTGAGAAGCAGAGTCACACAATCTCTGTGACCGGCATGGGCAGCAAGATGGATGGGCTGGACATGATACCTGTTCACGCCACATGGATCAGCTGTATCAAATACATTTCAAAAAGAACATAGAACTAATGGATTAAGATTGCGGAGACCTGGGGGGGGGGGGGGGGGGGGGGGGTGGGCTCTTATAGTCCAGTTTATAGCAATTGGGCACATGCCTAATGCCATGGTCACAAATTCCTTTATGAACACCGTACATGTACAAATGATTTCATACCATTTGTAACAATTTATAACCATTCATTATGTGATTTAATATAGCAGCAGTGCTGAAAACGACTACAGAATAATTATTCACAAAAATACCATTCATATGATAATGAAATACTTTGTTCATTGACCCTAAATGAGAGTTGACCGTAAAGACTTGTGCAAAACGATCAGTGATACTTGATTACCCTGATGTCCACATTTCATGAAATAGATCCATAAACTTTCAAAGTTATGATGGCAATACAACAAATACAGCCAAAGTTCTCTGACCTTGGTCATGTGACATGAAACTCACACAGGAAGTTCACTGATGCTTGATTACTCTTATGTCCAAGTTTCATTTACTAGATCCACATACTTTCAAAGTTATGACATTTCAAGAACTTAAACTTGGTTAAGAATTAATTTTGAATATGCAATCATAATCTAAGTCATTGACCCTAAATGATCTTTGACCTTGGTCCTACATGTATGAGGTGAAACTCACAAAAGATATTCAGTACATACTTGATTACTCTTATGTCCAAGTTTCAAGAACCAGATCCATAAACTTTCAAAGTTATGATGGAAATCAAGAATACCCCCAACATGGCCAAAGTTCATGGACTCTAAATGGCATTTGACATTGGTCATATGACCTAAAAGAAAAAATCAGGCAGGATGTTCAGTAACTAGGTCCATATGATTTTTTAGTTAAGATGGTTATTCAAAAAAAAAACACCTTAGTTTAAGATTTGATGATGATGCTGCCATCAAAAAAGCGGCACCTATAGTCTTGCTCTGCTATCTATGCAAGCGAGACAAAAATCATTCGTATGGTGTTCGAAAAGCTATTTGTGAGCGTAGCATACAAGATGTAAGTTGCATCTTGACTAAACAATAGTCATACAACAGCACAACTTATGACAAATAAATGTTTGTTAGTTGTTACTTGCAATATTGACTGTCCAAAGAAAGTCTGAAGCAATTATGTGATATATTGCTTATCAATTCAGGGATTAATTTTCCTGGTATGACATCGCACTTAGCTCCACATTTTAAAAGACTGCTAGTACAGCTAAACAAATATTAGGTGTAGCAGATTTTCTATGTAGGACTGTACATCAGAATGCAGTAACAAACTTTTCTCTTATGACCCAAAATATGCTAATCAAAATGTTGTAAACAAAATTATTCTTGGCAATATCTTTTAAGTTTCTGTTTAATCAGTCCATCCATACTAAAAACATTTATAGCCTTCATACAGTGTAGTTGAAGATTAAATTCAAATCAGAAGATGTACACATGATTTCATCAAAGTCATGTCAGCATATTGTTGATTCACGATTGTTTGCAAAACAAATTTTTTCCCTGGAAGAAGGCCTGGGGCTATATGGGCATGGTATATATCCTACAAAGTTTTAACATAACACATTCTTATTCTGTGCTTGCCTGAGGTAGGTGATCTGCCTTGAGATGGTGTACTGATCTCCCTCAGGGTTTATTTGCATGAACATTTTTTTTTAATTGTAAAAAAATAATATTTGAATAAGATGATTTGCATACAAGAGGAAGAACATGAATATAAATGACTTTCTAATGAATATAAATGAGCTATGAATAAACATTACTTTAATTTTACTATTAATTTCTAAATGCTAATCCATTGAGTAGGGAGTTCGGTGACTTTTTGAAATCTTGAAGGAATCCCAACAAATTTGGTACCATTTTAAAGCTAGTGAAATATGAAAAAGAATGGTGCATAAATCAACTCATGATGTCAAGCATCGACAGAGATATTTCTGTTTAAAGGGGAGAATGTGCAGATTTTTTTTACAGCAAAAGTAGATTTTCATAACTTACACAAAATGCAATGAATGGGACTGTGTAATACTTTTTTTATAAAGTGCAATGCGCTGCTATACACGGCAAGGCATGCATACATAATTTATATTATACATAATTTTATCCATAAAATTTCAAAGTTTCTCGTAGGGCTGGGACTAAAACCCGGGTACCCGGGTCCCGCCCGGAAGCGTCGGGTACCCGGGTAGAAAAATCAATACCCGATACCCGAAAATTGCTCACCAGTATAACGTACATTTGATTTGTATTGCGTAGTGTAAGACATGATTGTAAACTCATCACAAAAGTACACAAGTCTCATTCTGAATCTCACCAATTACCCTCGAAATATCCTTAAATATACTAGTTTTTCAAGTGATGACGATGTGACTGAGATCGTTCAATCGTCGCCATGTTTCTTTTGCAGCGCAGTGACGTCATCTAGCCACTGCGACGCAAGCCAATTTATGAATGAAAATATAGTAAGCATGCGCATTGCAAGCCTCAGCCCCACGCAGTATTCCGTCAAAAAAAGTCTGCAATACTGTGTCACCTCGTACCAAAATCGACCTAGAATTCCACTTTCTTTTATTTCATATGGATTATGAAAGGTATTCTCAGAGGATCTGTTTTCTCACCGATACCACACAAGTCAGCAAATTTTATTACTTCTTGCTTTTCCGTCAAAATCTTACGAAGTAGCGTCGATGTTGCATCGTGTTTGTGAGTTTGTAGAATCTACTGCTACGTGAACAAAGTCAATTGATTTCCGGGTTTCGGAGCAAACGAGGCGCCAGCCAATCACGTTCTTGATACCATTTTCAGTTTATCATAAACCGAAAATGGTAACACGATCGTGATTGGCTGGCGCATTCGACGCTCCGAAACCCGGAAATCAATTGACTTTGTTCACGTAGCGATAGATTCTAGAAATTCACGAACACGATGTAATATCGACGCTACTTCGTAAGATTTTGACGGAAAAGCAAGAAGTAATAAAAATTTGCTTACCAGTGCGGTATCGGTGGGAAAACAGATCCTCTGAGAATACCTTTCATAATTCATATGAAATAAAGGAAAGTGGAATTCTAGGTCGATTTTGGTACGAGGTGACACAGTATTGCAGACTTTTTTTGACGGAATACTGCGTGGGGCTGAGGCTTGCAATGCGCATGCTTACTATATATTCATTCATAAATTGGCTTGCGTCGCAGTGGCTGGATGACGTCACCTATGGGGTTTTTCCACCAGTCATATTTCGAGCGACATGATTTTCGGGTACCCGGGTACCCGCCCGAAAATTACCACGGGTACCCGAAAAGAAAAAAACCCGAAAGTCCCAGGCCTAGTGTCTCGTGGTATAGCCTATAGGTTTCTATAGGGTTTTTCCTCCCCCTCTAATGGCTTCATACTTGTTTTATACATGGGTGCACAGACAGAAATTCTGAAACTGAAAGTGGCATTTCATCGAACTCCCTACATTGAGTAGAGAGAGAATCAACTGAACCATGATTGAATGAACATGAAGAAAAAAAACATTGTAACTATTGCATGAGGAATGCAAGGCAGGAGGTGAAGGATAGCCATGTAAATACTTCTTTAAAGGGAATATGAAGTAGAGAGGAGACAAAAATGTTCAGCATGACTAAAGAAAATAAAAGGAGTCACTATGGAAGTGGAGAGATCAAACTCAAAGACAAAGGAATGGTAACATCAAAGGAAATAGTTCACATTCAATTCTTTGTGTTAAAAATAAAGTCTGTTTTTAATATATGTCAATACAACAAAATGTAAATCAAATGACTGACTTTTTAAAAATAAACTTTAGCAGACTTTAATAAAAAAAAGTTGAATCCAAAAAAAAAAAAAAAAACATGAAAGACATTCAAAACAATGAAAATGAAATGACAAATGTTTAAATCAAGAGAGACTAGACAAAGTGCAAGATGATTTGCTTTTATAAATTCAGTTCTAAAAATAACCAAAATCAATAATACTCTATTAGTAACAAGTATCATACCCCCATTGTCTAACAACAGCTGCGCAATCTTCTTGTGCCCGTTCATTACTGCGGCCATCAGCGGCCGCTTGAAGTTTTCCCCACTGGCAATCTGTGCCATCGCATACGCCTCTCCTTCCGGGGAGGCTCCCTTCTGCAAAAGGTCGATCACCGCATCGTCATCTCCAGACAGACAACATTGTACGAGTGCTGTATCCAGTGCTTTTTGTTGATTTACTCCACGATTTTCTTGGAAGAAATTCAGGGGATTGTGAAGCTTCTTCTTGGACATGATTTTTTTTTCAGATGGAATTAACTAAATTAAAGAGTAAACATGATGGTAATTTGTGTTCTAATTTGGCTCAGGCAAGAAAGAAAACAATGATGGTATGAGTGAGGAGACAAAACATCAAAGAAATAAAATGCACAGTATCCATCTCTAACGTTAGAGAGAATGTCCGCGCGGGATCCACTATATCTTTCTATTCCTCTTGCTAAGCGCGAGATGAAACAAAGGGGACAATTTAATCAATAAATTGATATCTTATTTATTAATGCATAATGAGGGCGCGGAATTAATGAGAGTGCAAATCGCGAGCTGAAATTGTTGATAAACTAGGGGATTTTAAGTAGTTTGTTGTGAAATCAATATTAACGTAAACATAACTCGCCAATCAAAATGCGAGCATACAGCGCTCGCTGATACGTTTTGACAATCAGACCTGAAAGGAATATTTTGAAAATTTTATTTAATCCACGAAAATAATAAGTACATGTACCTGATAAATCAAAATTTGCGAGCGCGCAGCGCGAGCAGAAAAGGTTAATATTTAGACCATAAAACTGATATTTTTACAGGGCACTTTATAAAAATCAATATGTAAATCACACAAAATAATGAAAGTTCGATTTCCGATGTGAAATATGTTTTGTATATTGACTTCCAAACTTGATATTTAAGCTCCATATCAAACAATTTATGTAAATCATCTAACAGGCAATGCGAGCGCGAAGCGCGAGCGAAAATATAATAATATTGCCATAATAATCAACACTTTGATTGTGGGCATCAACGGAAAGACAAGACAAGACAAAATTTTATATAGTGATATGAAAGATTCTTTTTATTTTCCAATTAAGTCTTCCCCTCATTTTATTCCTTTTTTATTTACTCGTCTAAGTCGTTTTCCTTCTCTTCTTTTCTCCTCTTTTCCCCTTTTTCTTTCTTTCCTCTTTTTTCTTTTATTTTTGCCCCGCAAATGGGGGGGGGGGGCCCTCCTGGATCCGCCTATGCGTATAAAGTGGATATCAGACGAAATGGGTAATGGATAGGTCTATGGCCTATATGAGAATTGGACTGGATGGCAAACTGTCTGCTAGTAGCCTAAGTGGCAATTTCAACGTAGACCATAAGATATCATTAGACGAACTGGTTATAGATCATTCAACAATCTGAGACCAATCGGACAAAATGGTGGGAATTGGCACGTTGGTCATGTTGGTGGTGGGAGTGATGTGGCGTGCGGACCGTTGTAATTATGAAAAGTTCAGAATGGAATCAAATTGCAAAATGAGTGACAAAAAATGAAAAAAAAATATTCCTCTTTTTATTCATTCCCTTCCATAGGCGGCTGAAGCGGGGGGGGGGGGGGGGGGAGGGACGTGTCCCCCTAAATTTTTTTTGATAACCTTTTTTTTTTTTGTCAATTTTTATTTCGTGCGTCCCCCCTAAATTCACGTGGACCCCCCCTGAAACGTGTGTCCCCCCCTAAAATTAGGTTGATGACTTTTTTTTTTTTTTTTGCTTGTCAAAAGTTTTTGGTTAGCAACTCCTAAAATTTATGTTGATAACCTTTTTTGGGGGCGCTTGTCAAATTTGTTACCTGTGTCCATCCCAAAAATTCAGGTGGAAACTTCCTAAATTTGTTGGCTTCCGCCGCCAATGCTTCCTTCCTTTTTTAATCCTTCCTTCCTTCTTGAATTCTCTCTCTCTCAGTCTCAATACTTTTTTCCCTTTTATTTTATTTTTTTAATTCCAGATGTGGCACTAATTGATGGGGAGGTTGTTAATGTCGGTACTTAATTAGCTGTGTAGTAGGCAGCGAAACCTCACATAGGTGGAGAGGGGCATGGGGCCACTTGACCCCAGTCTGCAGGCACAGACCCTGATTGAAACTTTGATCAGCAAGTGTGTCTCCACGCAGAGACTAGCACATTCAAAACTTGCTTTTTCGAGAAAGCCTTTAGTACACATGCAAGGCATGACTAGGCTGCACATTCAGACCCTTATCACGAGTAAAGGGTTTGCACAGCAGAGTAATTTTACCCCTCAAAAAAGTTCGCGATCAAGAAAAAAAAGTATTTAAGAAGGAAGAAAGGGTGAGATATTATTTTATTTTGTTAGAACAAAATTGGATTTTCATTTTTAAAAGAACAATAATTTTCGTTCACTTGCGACTAGTAATAAATTTTGTCCTATAACCCAATTGTAGCTCACTGCACCACGACTGGTGTAAAGTCTGATCATATTACCCCCTCCCCCCGGCGCGGTTCTAGACCATTTTTTTTTTTTTTTTTTTTTTTGGGGGGGGGGAGGGGGGGCTTCTTTGGGCTATAGAAATTTTCGAAATTGCTTCATTAAATACAATGAAATAGTTCACATAATTATTTAGAAAGTTTTTTTAACAACAATAAGTGACATTGCAATGATATTCTTTTCTAAATCTTGAGTTTTCTTTTAAAAAATAGGTCAAAATATGCAAATGAGGTAAACCACGTGATCAGCATCATCATAGTTACTGGTCTTGACCAGTAATTCAATTTCAAACAATAAATGGAATTATTTTTGACCAGTTGACTATGTCAGAGGAATATATTTTTTAATCTTGATAAAAGGAAATAATTATTATAATAATATCAATACTTGATAACGATTCTCTGAATTGCAAGATTCATTTTCCATAATTCGTAAAATGAATTTGACTTGAAATAAAGTCATTATTTTTATTGGACCAGTTACACCAGTTTGATGAGAAACAAATTAAATGGTATTAGTACTTTGCTTTAACTGGAATACAATTGTGGGACTGGTCTCCAGTTGATTTTCACTGGTCCATTAAAAAAAACAACTGGCCCAGTAAATACTGGAAACCATTAAAAATCGAATCTACTGGAAACATTTATTGGACCAGTAATACCAGTTTGATGAAACCCAATTAACTGGTTTTACTAATTTGCTTCAATTGAAATACAATTGTTGGAACTGTTAACTCCATCTAATTACTACTGGTCTATAGTTAAAAATCAACTAGCCCAGTAAAAATCTACTGGAATCCAGTAATAAATAGATCAACAACTTTTAGATGTTTGTAAGGATTTCGTCTCAATAATGTTTGAATTCAATTTTTATTCTATATTGCAATTTCCTCCCCAATAGACCCCCCCCCCTTCTGCGCCCCCAGGCTAGCCCAGCCTAGCCTGCGCATGGGATCGGAAGTCCTAACCTTAGCAACCGTTACTAACGCCATCATTTCCACACGTGAGGCTCCACTTCGAAGGTTGCTTTGTAAACAATAGCAGTCGCAGGCAAATGGAAAGCGCCAGCGAGTGCTGATCATCATCGTGGCCGTAACTTCCCGGGCGCGATTACACCGTGTCCCGTTCTTTTGGCAGTATCAGCGCTGAAAAATGGACCCAAATAGTCTACAAAATTTTTCTTGAGATTTGAATATTTATTAAAGATCTCTGAAAAAAAAGGATCGTCAAGAATGACATTATTGTCAGGAGTGTGCTTGCTCGTGATTTAGTTAGAAAATAGTGAAAACAAAGAGATTTTGCAATTTGAGACCATCTGATTTTGCAGTGGGAAACGTCAAGAAAAAAAAACATGGCTGAGACAACTGTGCTCCGCAATATTTCTTCGAGTACATCGCATGCATCTGGAAGACTAATGTTGCCATATTTACCAACAGAACCTCCAAGATTTAATCCTCGTGCACTTTCTTATTCCATGTGAGTAGATTTTCTTAATCTTGGCATTGACTGGAAAATAGGAGGATGGGGGGGTCGGGTGTCCGGACACTATATTTCTGAATTCAATATTTGTAGTCATCTTCTATTTTGTTCTTTATAATATTTCCTAACATTTTGTACTAAAAATTGCTCAAACTTTGCTTGTAAATTTTTCCAAATGACTTTCTAAAATCAATCGTCTGGACACAAAATGACTGGGTATAACATTTTTATTGGACCAAAGTCGACATTTATTCACAGATTTTGTTAGTCACAAAGCCAAAGGAAAAAAAAGTGAGAAAGACTGTGGTAAAGCCAACTAATTCAGTACAATTGGGCATTGTGGCATGGGCCTGCATGTAATCCAACCCATTTTGAAAAGTTACAAATTGATTAGACAGGAATAACCGTCGTTTCTGGGGATTTATTCAACAATTTCTGACATTTTACAGTGGAGCCAACGTAGTTCAGCGGAACAACAAAAATACAGAGACTGAAGCTTTTGGTCTACAAATTGATTAGACAGCTGGCAGCCGGCTGTTTCGAGGGATTGTTAATTAACATTTTTAATTTGTTTTTATTTCTCCTCGTATAGAGACGGCTCGCTATCGTGCAGCCACCATTCGGGGGTTAACAATGCAAAATGCCCTGACGAGGCTCATTGATTTTTGTCATTATTTCATAAAAATATATAAAAAGAACTGTACCAAAATAAAGATAAGGCTATTCTGTTTTGGCCTGAAATGCACCAAAAACGGGGAAAAGTAAACTTTAAAGGGAAAAAACAGTGATCACTTTGGCTGTCGTGCAATTACTTCACTTCCCTGTTTTATCCAAACTTGATAAATAAACATATGGCCATTGAGTCGATCCTGTACAGATCGAGCTAGAACTTCGGTCTGTGTATTTGGTGAGTGAAGCCAACAGAGTTCGGCGGAACAGCCAACATAACAGAGACCGAAGCTTTTGGTCTACAAATTGATAGATCTACAAAGAATGGAGGTTTTAGCCCTGGTCACATCTTTTGGATGGTGATAGTATTGTTAAACTTATGTGAAAGGTCTGTCTCAGATGTAAATAATCATATCTTATTGATACACGTCTGACAAAATTCAATACCCCCCCACACAAACACACGCAAGTGCCAAAAGAAAAAGACAACAATTTATGATAATGCTTACAATTAATTCATGTCAAGAACTAACATTTGTTACTTCTTAAAAATGCCATCTTTTCCAGACCTACAACCTGCCTGTCAGATATGCAGTATAAGTATGATGGCGAGTTAATTTATTTAAAATCTGAAACTAAATAGAAATATCAATATTCTATTTTACATACTGTAGGGCCCTTCAAAGTGCTCCTTACACGGCTCTCCGAGGTGTTGTCGTCGATGGAAGGCAACCACCACGGGTAAGTTTAAAGATAAATGCCAATTATGGTAATGCTTTCAAAATGAGTTTGTACAGAATCCCGTAAAGTGACCAACTAAGTGTCTTTTTGCATAAGTACAATGATTATGTGCCAAAAGATACCAAGAAACTCGGTCATTGCTGAGAAAAATCAGTGTTGGATTCGAGCAAAATATCAGGTATTTTCCCAAGCAATTATAACACTATCCCACTGTGTTGACAATTTACAGTGTGATTGTTTTTCCAGCTTTGATTTCATGAAAATACTTTTTTTTTCAGTTTATGTCACTGTAGTGTACAAGATTAAGATCATAATGAATTCTCGATTTTTACAGAAATTTTCTCATGAGATCAGTGTTTATAGCAGCTACTATCATTCGACTTTCCCATCCTAATACGATTGTTTGTCAGTTTCGGTCTCAAATCAGAGGGATGATAATTTGAAATTAATGAAGAATTGCAACAGTTTAGTTGGTTTGGTCTATGAGGAATTCATTTAGGATTTTGAATTTGTCTGGCCCATGTTTCATAGTGACACTGACAGCTCCGATGAACCAGTCAATCGTAACTATGGAAATCCATCGGTGTCATAAATTTATCAACAGGAAATTTGAACAGTATCCTTTATAAACAGCGAAGCAAAGTGAATTTTCAAGAAAAAAAATGAATGTATGAATATACATCATAGTTCGAAAATATTTTGAAGAAACGTTGCTGACCGTCCATAGTTGTGATTGATCTGATCAGTCACAATTCTTTGTTAGACAAGGCCCTTCAGCTTGATTGCAAATGCCTACACTATATAAAAATGAATTATTTTTCATCATGAATAAGGTCTCTGAAATTATTCAAGTGCAATTTAAGCTTCTTAAGAAAAAGGTAAATCAAGATGCTACATACTGTATACCTTTATAATCATAATACTTTCATGCATTATTGGTTTAATTTTAAATTTGTTAAGACTAAAGAGAATTTTTATTTTTCTTCAAATTTGACAGCATCCCGAGTCTCCACGCTACAGGATAAGGAAGCAGGTCGGAGGGACCAACAGGTGGAGGCTCCCGGAGTCACTCGGAGGTGATCTTCTGGGAACTTCTCAAGCCATTCGATCCATCAACGAACCCTATAACAAGAACACTATTGCTATTCTATCAGGTAACATTCTAGATAATGGCAAGCCCTGATTAACAATTATTTTTTTTATCAAATGCCTGGAAATATAATTTCTTGGAAGTTAAGTCCCCCAATTAAGAATTAGATTTACGTGGGTTCATTGTGGTTTGTCTCTACTAGATATTTGATTTATCAACTCATTATTGAAACATGCACAGAATCTTAAGATGATATAAATGTGGAGCTTTTCTGTTGAAGGTTTCCTTGTGCACTCATGATAGGAAGTCAGGGTCTTGGTGAAGAAATAGATGTAAAGCCTAATCATCATTTTCCCCCAAAATAAAGTTTGTCTTCCTTTCTTATACTCTTGTAAAGTACATCTATTCCTTGAAGCTGGTTCTTATGAAAGTATTTTGTGTTTCACATGTCAAATATATTGTCACGGTTAATTGCTGATGAGAATATACAGTGGAATGTGTTGATTAAATCCCAAATCTTAATATCCAAATACGAAAGTGATGATCTTATTCAATTTTTCCGTCCAAAACTGATTTAATTTGCTTCAATTAGGCATTTTTTTTTCATGCAAATGTCCTTGAAATTGAATGGAAATGATAAGCAACTGATTTTAAAATGTATGTCATTATTGTTTGGTATTTTATCTATATACTTAATGATATAATCTCAAATTGTACTAGTTAAAGACATTTGAAGCATCGTAGACTTGTAAAGGAGGCACCATTTGGTTTTTCTTCACTGCATAATCTTACCTTTCATCTTGTCTCAATTTTCATTGTTATTCCTTAGCTGACAACCCTGCTACTACGACCAACCGTGATCCTGATCGTCCCTATCAGTTCCATTCCACTGAGGGCCACGATAAGCCGATGACAGCCCCTCAGTTTGCCAGCGAGAGCTGGTACAACCAGAGAGGGCCCAGTCCACAGCCTCCCGCCACCGCCCCGGTCCATGGGAAGAAAACAACACAGTAAGTTCTCTTTAAAGAACAAGTCCACCCCAACAAAAAGTTGATTTGAATAAAAAAGAGAAAAATCCAACAAGCATAACACTAAAAATTTCAACATTTTTCTGGGTTGGACTTGACCTTTAATTATAGCCTTTGTTCACAAAGGAATTGCATTTTGATTTAATCCACATTTTGATTTCACAGTTGTATCATATCTTGGCTTGATATGACATAACGGGTTCTTACAGCTACAAACAAGTGATCTCAAAATATCTAAGACAAATCAAACATCTTGTCTTGTTTGTTTGACCTTAACTCAGACAAGAGGTGACGCTATATAGGGGAAGGCTGGGTAAGTTGTGACAGTTTTTGCTTTTTGCATGTTAGAATTGATATGATTAATAATCTTGTCGAAATAAGTACCTTGCCTTGAAATTTAATTCTTCTGAAATATTTTCCACCTATATATAACTTTCCATCCCCACACTGAAAGTCATCGTGACCTTTGAAAAAAAACGATGTCAAATGGCTCAACTTGCCCCATATATGGGGTAAGTTTGAGCCACCTTCTGGGGTAAGTTGAGCCACAAAAACTATGTACAAAATGTATGAGGGGAGAACTAGCATGTCAATTTTTTGTTTAAAGTTGTTTCACTTGCTAATTCTCTATAAATACTAACATCCTTTAAAAGGAAAAGAGCAGTCATGTAAATTAGCTCCTTTCAGCCAGCATTTCAATCGATTTTTATGGTTTGTTTTTTAAGATACATTACCATAGGAATTACCATGGCTCAACTTGCCCCATGCTGTTTGGCTCAACTTACCCCATTCCGAACTTAGTGCGATAATTTTGTATCCATACATTTATTATGCATCCATCATATAAAAGACTATGACAAGAATGAAGATCCATACCTGGACTAATAATGTTGCTATCATGTATTTATTATATTTAAAGACGTGTGTGTTTATAAAGCACTTATCTATTTCACACTCTTTTTTACTTTTTTGGCTGAAATTCATATTTTTCCCTCTAAAAAACTACTTTTTGTTTCAAAGTTGAAAACAATTTGGTGGGGTTAGGGGTTATGCTATGGGTCATCAATACATGACACCGCCACAATGTCTGACTCATTCATTATTGGCCTGGGGCTGGTGGCTCAACTTGCCCCTATGCTCAACTTACCCCGCCTTCCCCTACCTCTATTCTATTTGTACATGTTTGCATGTACAGGTACGTATGTTTATCCATCGTGGATTGTAATTTCTGCTCAATTCAACTGCCATATGCAATATTAGACATATGCAATATTAGACAAAACCTACTTGAATTGAACTAAATTTAATCCAATGTTAAAACGGATGCTCCAGGCTGAAGATATTTATATCTAAATAAATAGAGTAAAATTTACAAAGCAAAATGCTGAAAGTTTGATCAAAATCGGATAACAAATATAAACAGAGTTATTGAATTTCAGAGTTTAGCAATATTTTTTTAAAACAGTTGCACGTCGTCATGAATATACAGTAGGTGGACTGATGATGTCACATCCTTACTTACTTTTTTCTAATGTTATTACATGAAATCATATTTGTTTCATTTTTTCATACCTGTGTAAATGATGTGTTTCCATTATGATGAAATAAGTTGAGGCAATATATAACTAATGCACTTAATAAGTTGTTAATCCAATTGTTTTAGTTCTTGGTAGAATTTTTTTTAATAAACCTAATTTCATATTATGAAATACAAAAGAACAAGTGGGGATATGAAACATTAGCCCACCTAGTGAATATTCATAAAGACATGCCTAGAACTGTTTCACCGGAATAATGCAAATCTTTAAAATCTAATAACTTTATTAATTTTTATCTGATTTTGATCAAATTTCCAGCATTTTGCTCTGTGGATTTTACTCTATTTAGTGAAATATGAATATCTTTAGCCTGGAGCATCCCTTTAAATCACATCATGGTTTGTGCTTCAGTTTAGGGCAATCGGATCTGTAAAGGTATATGAAGATGGACGGATAATATGGACAGAAGGACAGAAATGAAACGGAGCCTTAAAGTTGTGTAATTTTTTGGTTTCAAACACATTTCAACAACATTGATTGATTTTTTATTTTCACAGACCCCTGCTCCGATAGAGAAGTTCCGACCGATGTCTGCCAGGTCCCCCACGCCTGTTGATATCTTTCACTATCATTCTGCTCCCGTGCACAGTCTGCTCGGGCCTGGTGAGTGCAATAGCCTTTCCTACATGACGGCTTCTCTTAGCCCTGTAACTTAGAGCTTTGTTATTGATCATGGAGCTATTTTTTTTTACGATTGATCATACTCAATCAATGCAATGAATCATAGGAATCAGCCTTATGATCAATTTATGTACTGTACCAATGCATAGATCTTTGATTGTGCATCCTGTTTAATGGGCACAATGTTGCATACATGTAGCTCACATTTATCACAGGCCTAAAGCCTAACAATCACAAGAGTGAAGGTGATATAAAATACAGCAGTTTTTCAGAATACCCACCTAGGCCCGATGCAAAATTGTACAAGTAATTGCATCTTTAAATTTAAGATAGATCAAGTTTCTTGAAAACAGTACTGCAAAACTTCATACATTATATAGCAAAAAGTCTTAAGTATAAATATTCTACCTCATATTGGCCACAATCGCACAAACCTGGGTCTGAATATTATGGATATATTTTGTATTTGGCTCATTGCTGACACCACCATACATCTCACTTCAGTCTCTGGATACAAACTGATAGTTGATTGCATCTTTCTTAAAGAACAAGTTCCATAAAGACACCCAAGTTTAACTTAGACCACAGTTTAACTCTGCTAAATTTATGGGAGCCAAAAATTAAAAAATTCTGTTTATATTTGGTATTTATGATGTTTACTATTTGTTTTCTTTTGATTACATAAATACTGAAAATACCTCAGTTATCATTCCCAGAAAGTTATGAAAAATTTGAGTGTCAAATGAATTATTACAGTGGATTTGTACTGTTTTACAGATACCTTAGCTGCAGATATTACATGTTTATTGATTTATTTTTTATTTGTCCCATTGCCTCCGCCAGACATCTTGCTTCAGTGTCTTGATACAAATTGGGAGTTGCACCGTCCGTACATCCGCAAGGCATCCACCCTGACACAGTTACTGCAGAAAGCTATTGATAAACCACATGAAGAACTCTATTACAGAGATCCCATGTCTGCCACCGTAGACCAGTATATCAGCAAAAGTCAGTTTTACAGGTGAATATGATTGCTTTATTATTGTCATGGATTTAGACCTTAAAATTTTTGGAATTACAG
Source organism: Lytechinus variegatus (assembly GCF_018143015.1). NCBI lineage: Eukaryota > Metazoa > Echinodermata > Echinoidea > Temnopleuroida > Toxopneustidae > Lytechinus > Lytechinus variegatus. Next base: position 1,449,196 of record NC_054751.1, read on the forward strand.
CAAATCAAATAGTGGTCCAAGATAGTTGGACAACTTGTTTTGTAATTGTAATCCATATCTCTGCAATATTTATTTCTTGAATGAAATGCATAGATTAAGTTGGATCGTCAGATTAAAAGTTCGGCTTGCCTGATATGAAATCAATACACACAAAAAAAAATCATACTTTGGAACCCCACTTATATTGATTATTTTTTGAGAAGCTGGAAAACCGAATAAACTTAGAAATGGAACCGTTGGAAAGGGTTAATCTAAATTCCATTTAATGCATTTGTGAATACATGCATACAGTACACTTGATTCAAGAATTAAAGGGGAAGTTCAACCTGACAAACAAGTTTATTGTAAAAATAGAAAAATAATAAAAGATATTGATGAAGGTTTGAGGAAAATCTATTAAAGATTTAAAAAACTATTAGAATTTAATTTGTGACATCATAGGCGAGCAGCTTCCGATCTATCGTGAGTATTAAAAAAATCAATCAAATTACATTTTCTCAAAAGACGGAAAATAGTATTGTATCTTCAGTATATCAACAAACAAAACTATTTCACACCTGTTTCTGAAAGAGAAACAAATTTATAGTCATCATTAATCATTGAAAAATTGAAATTCATGCATTTAATATGACATAACATATAGGGCAGCACAGCTGCACGGGCATGTATATGACATCACAAATTAAAAACTTGAAATTCTAAGAAGTTTCTTAATCTTTAATGATTTTCCTCAACCTTCACCAATATTTCAATTTTTTTTCCTGGTATTTTTCAACAAAATTTTCATCAGGATGAACTTCCCCCCTTTAACGGCTTCCCTGTTCTTGTTTGTTTCAGCTCTGAATATCAGAAGATTAGCAGAGAACAGAGTACCCGACAGGCCCCCCCAGACAACGTCAAACAGACCTCCAAGAAAGACATCAACCACCCAGCACACGTCGTAGCCGCTAGAACTAGTAACATGGTGAAACTCAAGCTGAAGATCAAAGATCCGATGGTCTCCAAGGAAGGTATGTAGGAATGTAAAGGGAAATGGGTAATAATGCAGGTTCTGGTGGTACGATGCTGCTGCTTCTGTGACCACGGCTCCTGGGTTGCAAAGAACTATTGCCACTGTTGCCCTTACTACCATGTACTCAGAATGCTACTGGTAGTGATTCTTTTACTGCTGATGTTGCTGCTTATAGTAGTGTTCCTGCTTCTTCTGCTAGTAAAATTGCTTTTTGCTATTTCTTGCCTGATATAGTCACTTGTGCAAAATCGTCAGTTGCATCTTTTATCTATATTATCATAGTCAGTATTATCTTCATCTTTATCATCCCAATCATTACGATCCTTATCATTATCGTTCCAATCATTATCATTATCAACATTATCATCAGCATCATCATCACCACCAGAACCACCATCATCATAATATTAACATGATCGTCATTATCATCATCATCATCATCAATCGTCATCGCCGTCATCATCATCACTTTCAACACCCCATCATCATTGTCATCATTATCATATCATCATCATTATCATCATCATCATCATTCCAATCAATATTGTCACCATCATCATCATCATCACCTTTCTAATCATTGGTATCTCATGTTTGTTTTCAGCTTTTGCCATCGCCCTTGGTAACCTATACCATGAAGGTGTTGACCCGGAGAGGACCGATGTGGTTGGGGTTCTAGCATCTGCACACGCCTTGGGATTCTCAGACCTGGAACGGAGGTAGGTAGCCCACCCTCTTTCAAAGAATTTGAAAATTCAGTTTCACGGGAGCTTTTCATGTTTATGGTAAATATCAACCCTAAATTGGATTGAAGTACAAGAGGTACATGTATTCTTCCAGCCAAATCTCAGCACCCCCCCCATAAATCCATTCCCACTTCATTTCTTGTGGATATTTTTCATCATCCTCTATTTAGATAGGGTATACATATCGCTGTACCCTATGGCACTATGGTCGACTTCTCCTTTCAAGCAAAAATATAAAAAGGGGTGGGGATGGACATAGTTTAATGGTCAAAGTTTCTAGGTAATCTTTATTGTAGTAAATTTATGATAATTTGCTATTTTGTGCACTTATTGAGAACCTTATGAAACACCTCGTGCACCGGAGGCATTCATACTGATTTGACAAAATTCTCTTCCTCTTTCTTTCTCTCATCAATAGATGTGCTGATATTATGATGGATGACATACAGTCAAGTACAGTTTGTAAATATCACCAGGCAGCACTCAAGGTAATTCTTTATTTTATTTTAATATCTATTATAGTATTTATCATATTCGTTTTGATATTTATCTGCTTTAATTAATTACAATGAAAATACAAAAATTTTCTAACAAAGAAGGCCCATTTGGCAAGAAACAATTGTAAAAAAAGTGTAGCAATATTCTTATTTTGAAGAAAACTATTGTTCCTGTTGTGTGTTACATAATGGATTTGATGTATATTTATTAAAATGATACTTTTAACACAAATAGGAGAATTGTTAGCTGTTGTAATTTCAAATTTATTTAAGTAAAAAATCTGGAACTTTTGTTTATATCTGCTTAGTTTGCAGAGAATAGCCTGAGAAGAAAAACTCTATATTTTGACACTGAATATTACATATTTTTGTTTGATGATATTTATTAAAATGTTTGTCATGTTATATTTTTCCATTCCAGTACAAGATTGGTCAGGTTGTGAATGCCTGTGAGCGTTGGTTAGAACTCAATCTTGTTCCACAGGTAAGGCAATAGATTTTTATATGTGACCGAAAAGGCCAAAACCTTATATACAAATGTATGCAACACGCATTTGTGCTGGTTTATAGTAATAGATATTTGCCCGTGATATTCATTAATGATTTTGTCAATTTACAGAAACAAGATACATGTAATGAATTTTGTATTTGAATTTATGCGCTTGTAATTCACCAAATGTTAAAAAATACTTTATGGACAATTATAATTGTGATAATTATACTTGAATTATACTGAAAATGCATAACTAACTTTATTATAGGTCAAGTCCACCTCAGAAAAATGTTGATTTGAATCAATAAAGAAAAATCAGACAAGCACAATGCTGAAGATTTCATCAAAATCGGATGTAAAATAAGAAAGTTATGACATTTCAAAGTTTCGCTTATTTTTAACAAAATAGTTATATGAACGAGCCAGTTACATCCAAATGAGAGAGTTGATGATGTCACTCACTCACTATTTCTTTTGTTTTTTATTGTTTGAATTATACAATATTTCAATTTTTACGAATTTGACGATTGGGACCTCCTTGCCTGAAGCACAAAATGTAAAAATAATGGAATTCCACGTGTTCAGGGAGGAATGAAACTTCATTTCACATGGCAAAGACAAGAAAATCAAAATATTTCATATTTCAAACAATAAAAAACAAAAGAAATAGTGAGTGAATGACATCATCGACTCTCTCATTTGGATGTAGCTGGCTCGTTCATATAACTTTTTTTGTGAAATGAAGCGAAACTTTGAAATGTCATAACTTTCTTATTTTAAATCCGATTTTGATGAAATTTTCAGTGTTATGCTTGTTGAATTTTTCTCTTTTTATTCAAATCAAGTTTTTGTTGGGGTGGACTTGTCCTTTAAGGAAGCATGTTGTGAAGGGACTTGGCAGATACTTTATCTTAGGTCTGTTTTATTTGACAGTTAACACACCTTTGCTTCTCAGCTAATCAAATAAAGGATAATTGGCAGATCCGACAAGTCAGATGAGAACTACCTGATGATGTTATCAGGCTGGGATCAATAGGTATCTTTAGATCCCATACCTGAACGAATGCTCTAGACCATGACCACATACTTTAGTTCCTGTGCCTCTACACGGACTAGCAAATCTGTGGACACGTACAGAAGAAGAAGAGAAATGTTGATAAAGCATGCCCCGGAAATCTCAATGTGCTCTACTTAAGGCCACCGCACACCTTACGACTGTTCGCGATCCGATTTTGGAACAAATCGCATTTTACTCATTTTCTGAAAATGTTAATGGAACATATCATTTTATTTGAGGCTGAAATTAATTGAAAGAATACTAACATTACCATTTTGAAAGATTGCAAGCCTTTATTTTGGAGTAAAGGCCAAATTAGTTTCAAATCGTAGCCAGTCGCACGACTGCTATGACGTCATTACGACTAGATATTAAATTCGCTTTTATTCTAAGAAGGATGATAGCATAGTCACAGATTTGAACATAGGTATTCGTATGATGATTCAGAACATTACACAGTAAGATATTCCAAGTCTCAATATTAGCATCAAATTCTACTACATTTTATTCTGAAATCAGGTCGCAGGCCGATCGTAAGGTGTGCGGTCGCCTTTACTCTGGCTATGACAGAGCAGTTGCCACTCACTGTGTAATTCAGTTCAATTCAATTTAATGAGTGAATAATTTCTTCTCTATCCGCAGTTGTCTGTTCAGATTCAGCTAAGGCAGTTACCCATAGAACTTCTTCAGAAGATAATCAAATCAAGCAGGTTAGTCAATTCAAATAAACTAGTAATGATAATGATATGCAACAAATACATGTAGCACTTGGTATAGTGGTTCTAAACACTGCATTTCATTACCCCAGTTTAAACATGGCTACCCTGATAAGGTGCTAGAGTATTAAAGGAATTTACTTTTACCAGGTACCCATCAATCCTATATTACTAGGATGGAAATATTTGCACTTGTCTTCAGAATCCAGCTCTCTGCACTTGCTACTCATTTCGAGCTTTTGAAATATTCTCTTTTTTTGAAAAACAAATATTTCAAACAAACTCTTTGATGTACTCCTCTGTTGGAGTTGTCATATTTTATGCTTATTTGGAGCATAAAATAAAAAACGGACAAGTTTTTCCATATTTTATTTTATGCTCGAAATAAGCATAAAATAAAATACGGAAAAACTTGTCGATAATTGTAGATTTCATCAATTCAAGCTTGCAGGAAAAAATATTTAGGATTGATCTATGTGATAATGGTGAAAAAATCAAATGCGTGCTCTAAAAAGTGAAAAAAATAATCACCTAGTATATCTGGGTACAAACCTATGCAATCACAACACTTCTATCACACAACGTGACATCATATTTAGTGCATGCAGAAGGCTGAGGCTGTCCTTAATGATCCTTTTCCTTTGCTACAGGTTCTTTACGTTCAATGAATACTATGTGTATAAGACGCTGTGTTACTGGATCTTCCTTCAGGAGAATGATCATCTTCAGTTAATGCCATCTCATAGTACTATCGTTACCTTCTTCAACAGGTAATTACTGGTTTAAACTGCATCAGGGTTCTGTTTCATAAAGACTTGTTATAGTAACAAATGCGAAATTTCTATAACAAATCTGCCATCAGCCAATCAGAAAGAAGAATTTCAGTAGCTTTTAACTGTTATTGCAAAGTTTTTATTGTAACAGGTTTTATGAAACGGGCCCGAGGAGTGTTTCATACCGATTTAAGGTTGACTGCATTTCCTGTATGAGTTTGAATGTGCATATTGTAATTAATAACATTTATTTAAAACTGTCCGATAGTGAATGTATCAATGAGCTTGATTGGGATGATATTGACGATAATGTGAACAATGTAGTGATTTGTGTAATGAATTCAGTTTTCTCAAATTCAAGTCGATGTAAAAAAGGATTGTTCTTATCGTTCTCGGTGTAATCATCATCACCATCATCTTCAACATTATCATCATCATCGCCACCACCACAACTGCCATCTTAACTTCCACCAACACCACTACCACCTCCAACACCGACATGGTTACCACCACCATCATAATCTTTCTTTTCTCTCCATCAGTATGTCATATTTCAGTGCCTTCATCTTCCTCCTCATCAGCACCCCCATCCATTATAATAACTACTACCAAGACATCCACCACTTCCAACATCACCACCACCACCACTGCCTTAATTTCTTTCTTCATTTTCTCTCCTTCAGCATGTCGCGCTCCAGTGCCTTCATAGAGCAGGAGCGGGGGCAGCCGTACGCCGGCCTCTTCATGTCGTTGAGGATGAGCGGTATCACCGACACCCGACACCTGGACGACATGCTCCAGATGAACGTCGTCCCCAGCCAGTGGATCCTGCGCACCCTGACCTTGCACTACCACGCCCTCCAGGGAGGGGGCGATATGTCCCTGATGCAGGACTTCAAGAAGGATGCCATCAGACTCGGTTTCATCATTGAACTGGTAAGTGGGATTCTGGCATCGTACTAATCATTATAATCGCTACAGTGAACGGCAGTGGTCGGGCCCAACTAGCGCAGAAGATTTCGGACCACCACTAATCATGAAAAACACTGCTTCCGTCCAACACTAATTTCAAATGAAAAGTGTTTCAAAACTATCTCCTTGAAAAGAGGAATTGCTCTTGCGTTCATTTCCATCTTTAATCTTGTTTTATTTGCATAATTTACATCAGATATTGTTATATTTGATAAATATCTGTTTATTGTCAAAAATTTACTAATGTCAGATTGTTATTACATCTCACTCAGCCTGAACAAACTTTGTAATGCTGTGAAATAGCGAAAACTACTTAAGTTGAAGTAAATTCCCCAAATAGTGAAATGTCAACCCACTTTGTCAATGAAAAAAGATCATTTTAATTGTCAATTTTTTGAGGAGGAAAATTTTGTGTCTACCATAACATAACACTAGGTTACATTCCATCTTACTACTTATTGTAGATAACCAAAGCTAGAAAATAGGTATATGCTGATTATCATTTTGACATTCATTTTAGTGTAAAGTATACACTCTTCGCCACAATAATTTGATAGATGCTCATACTTTGCTGTCATATCAAGAAATGTTTGTTTTGTTTTGTAATTAAGCATTTCATACTCCAATCATTTGTATCATCATGCATCACTTAAATATTAGCTTGAAATGACCCACCACTGGGTTCTTGTGAACAATTCCTTAAGTGTGTGTTGAAATAATAATTTTGTATTTTATTTTGTGTATTATTAGGAACCTCGCTACCACTGTGAAGTGGTCTCACTGCATGGATTTCACTTTGAGCTGAAAGCACAGCGTGTTGGCAAACAGAACTCGTACCAGTTCTATATCCAGGTGAGTTGTACGCTCTATTTTTACAGAATTATGAAATTATTACCATATTAGGAAATGCATATAATTAGGATTGTTTGCATGCTGTCATTCGTTTAAGGGTATTTTATTTTCAAGTGGGAAAAAAAGAAAGTATATTTCCTATTTATGATTGATAACATCTAGTGGTAGCTGCCTCGCAAATATATTCCACCTCAAATGTTACCGCTAGCCCCAATTTTAAACAGCATGAGCAGACAATAATACAAATCAAAAGAAATCAAAGCAATTGTTTAACTTTTTATCAATGAATAGATTGATATTAGTTATCAATCATTTTTTGCTCAGTTTTGTTCTTGAAAATAGATGTGTAGTAGGAGTTCGCTGTATTTTGAAATAATCTAAATCATTAACTTATCAATCTAATCACTTTTAATCTGAATTTCCATATAATATCTTTATTATTGTCCTTACAGCGCCTGAAGCCCCGTGACCCCGCCCTCTCCTTCCGCGTCTGTGAGCGTCAGACGTTCTCGCTGCGGCACGATCGCGAGGTCCTCTATTCCATCCGCATCCAGTGCCGCATCAAGGGCCAGGATTATGCGTTCAACACGGGCATCCTGGGAAAGCGGTTTGGGATTGGACCTAAGACCTGCAAGAGCGAGGTCCTCACCCTGGAGGGACTTTGCTTACCCCTCTATGTCACCTACTCTATTCTTTTCCCACCATCCTAAAGAGAGAGAAGTTTATTATCCTAAAACAACATGCTCTGGAGGTCAAATGTTATGGAAAGCCAAAGTCTTATTCATATATTGGACTTTAACATTCTGAAACTATACGCTATAGATGTCAAATGTTATGGAAAGACTTGTTCACATTATGCTTTGAAGTGTATTATCATGAAACTCTGGAGGTCAAATATTATGGAAAGCCAAATATTTATTCACATATTGGACTTTATCATCTTGAAACAACATGCTGTGGAGGTCAGATGTTATGGAAAGCCAAAGTCTTATTTGCATATTGGACTTTCACATTCTGAAACTAAATGCTATAGAGTCAAATGGTATGGAAAGCCAACACAGTAGAAGGATAGATGGAGATTTCCCCCCCCCAAAAAAAAAAGAAAATGAGAGTGAAAATTGAATAAAGAAATGAATAGGAATTTTGAATTAAATAAAGTAAAAAATGAATAAAATGATGATAAAAATGAATAAAATAATAGATAGATAATAAATAGTAAGCAGAACAAGTGATCTACAGAATTGAATTCTAAGAAAATCACTACTCTGCAATTATTATTGTTTTTGCATGTAAGAAAAACTTGAGGGCCCAAAGTTTTATTCTTAAAACTAAAAATTTTAAAATGTAAAATAAATTAATTGAGGTTATTATTCGGGGGAAGGGGGGGGGGGTTAGTTGACTAATGGATAGTAAATTAAAATGGCTACTTTATTTCTCACCAAATATACTCACTTGTATTGGTTTGGTAATAGACCTACAGAGCACAAGCCGATATTAAGTCATGTATTTCAGACTGGAATCAAACAGTTTGTTTTCCGTGTTGTTGCAAAGAATGTGAAGAACATGTAACAATGAATGTCTAAAAAGAATGTGAACAAAAGTGGAACGGGACAACTTTGGACAAATATGAGAAATAATAAATGACCAGGCAGATGTTCTTGTGATTCAAGTTTATGCATTATTTGTTTTATTAATAGTGAACATAATGAAGATAAGAGCTACAAACAGGCTGATATAGATATAAGTTCTACAATAACAAGGCAACCTGAAATACTCTTCATTCCATTATTAATGAAAAAAAAAATGATAACAGAAATTTATATATTGCTTTATACAGATGTTTCTAAGCACAGTATATTTATCACCATTATTATTATCAATGCATGACGTTTATCTTATACATTCCACCTGTCAAGCTTGTATTATGGAAAGCATTTACAAATTTATTACAAAGTATTAACGCTCAGTATTTAATGAGGTGTGTGGTTTTTGTTGATGTTTACACAGTTAAAGACATAATACAAACCTGCCTTTAGCTGTGTACGAATGCCTGATACTATTTGCATTGCATTGAAATTTCTATATATATTTCACTGTATATCGTGTGAGTTAGAAGGTAGAAACAATTTTAAACCCGGGTGTAGTGGTCCACCTGCACTCCCCCATTAGTTAAATTGGGAGGAGAGACCTGTGGGCCATAGTGATTCAGTGATTCAGGTTCAGGTGATGCCAATCAAATGATGATAATAGTGACCAACAGTTTTATATAGGAGTATAGGAGATAGATATGTTTAGTGCGTTAAACATAAACACATGTTAAAGACAGCAATTTTAAGCACTTTTTTTTATTATGCACTCATCAAAGGTTTGAATTTGAATCATTTAGAATTAGATTTAAACAATCCAATTCACAGTTACACTTAGCAATTAAATCAGACAGGGTACAGCTATTGTCAGACCAAACTTTTATTTTATTATGCCTCTTGTATTATTTGTGCACTATGCTCTTGTAAAAGCACAGTTGAAAGTGTTAGTATGTTTTCCTGCAGTGTTAATACAATCAATGAAATATAACTATTTTTCAACATGAAAAAGTTTCAGGAAGAGATGCCTTATGATACATAAATGTATGGTGTAATACAAAATTATGTATGTTCACATGAAATGATTATAACTAATATAATGTGACTTTTAGAAAATTACTTTAAAACTTGATCTTAACTTCACATATTTTACATAGAGCAAGGGAGCATTAAAACAAACATATTGTATATTTTCACAGAGCATAATATATTGATATAAATGCAGGGTAAAGAACATTAACAACATTTTTTAATTGTTCACATATGATATCATCCAGGTTTTAATGTAAATATCTAATGAATCAACTCTTCGTAGTATTATTTTCACTCTATTTATTTGTATTATTTTCAGATTCCCTCAGTGTTGCTTAGCAAAGACTGCTTATTTTGTATATTCCCAACAAAATTTAATTTTAAAGCTTATAAACAATACTTAAACAAAAGAAAACTAAAATCTGTACCCAATGTAAATAGATTATTATGCCATTTTATTGTTTTTATTTCTTGCAGCTGATATAAACATACCCTTTTTGCATTTGGAAAGGAGAAAATGTACAAAAGATTTTAAAACCAAAGACAGACTGCTTTGGCATTTTCTGTAAATACAGCTTTTGATATTGATGGAACAGTTTGTAACAAATATTTCCACTTTTATTATCTAACTTTATTCAATGTTATAATATCTTCATTCTACAGCAAATAGGTATTGGTAAAGAACTACTTTATTTATCTTCTGATTTCTGTAACTAATTTTTCACAATCAAATTGTGGTTTGTGGCTGATTTTTAATCCTTCTTGTGCATCCAATGCATTGTGTGAAACATAATAAAAAGCAACGCATAATTCCATTCTATGTGTCCAGTTTAATGTTTTTCTCTCTGAAAGCTGTTACAAGCCAGGAATGTATAAGTATCAATATTGTGACCCCAACGCGTGGCTTCATGAGCAAATTGAGTGTGACATTTCAAGATACACAATACAATCTTGATGATATGATTCATAAATAACTGCAATTCTGTGTTCCCTATAGTCTTTGTACTGGGGCCATTATATATGCAATAATCAAACTAAATGAATAGTCAAAGAATCCTCAAATATTCCACTTTCACTAGTTTCGTCTTTAATTCTTCAGTTCAGAGACTAGTCAAAGTGGAATATTTGAGCATTCTTTGACTATTCTTCATTTAGGTTGATTATTATTTTCTTTCCGTGACGGGGGACATACTTCGTTATTTCATCGTGTATATATATTCATTGACAAAAAAATATTACTCCAAGTATTTTATTCAAAATTTCATTTGCAACTTAAGCTTATAAAAATGAAAATGATTAGGAATGTCATTTTTCTTTCCATATGTAATCGGCTTATAAAACAATTCTATACTTTTTAAACAGCTTTGTCGTTTGTAAAAAACTAAGACCTTTTGGTATGAATATTACAAGAAATTAGCGAGCATGTTACAAATCTTCCCATGTTGATGATGTTGAGCTATTCATCCTCCAGTTCACTGGGTGAAACTGGTGAAGCCCGAATGAATCTGGTCGAGTCTTTTTAGTCCGGTTGAATCCGGTTGCATCTGGTTCAATCTAGTTGAGTCTGATTGTAAAGATCTTGTCTTTTAACAGCTTGATCGCCCCATGATTAAGCTAAGAAAACAAAAAATAAGTAGAAATGAAAAGTGAATTAAAACAAAGCTAAAAAATACCTGTTAGACCTATCCAGGTTCAAGATGAAAACATTTTGTTTTTAGTCAATGTTGCCTGAAATGACCATGACATAACTTCGTCATTAATGACAACTACCATGGTAACGGTGCTCAGCAGCCAATCAGAATGATTTTAACATGGAAGTTAGCATTGATGGAACAGTTATATCTTAAGGAATTACAATGAATATAATGAAAATCCAAATTGAATCTGTTTTGTTGAAATATCTTCTGGGGGAAATCCTTCATAGGGCGGCAATGGATGGTTTTTTTTCAAAATAAAATCAATACATTGGAAATAATTTCATTTAAATTTGTGCATTAAAGTGGCCAAAATTTTCTTGCTTCACATTTATGAACTTTTGACGTCTTATTCTGAACCTTTTGTAACCAAAGTAACCCCTGGGTCACACAATGTGTTCACAGAGTGATCACAGTGTGTTCACAGAGTGATCACAGCGTGTTCACAGTGCGATCACAGCGTGTTCACAGTGCGATCACAGCGTGTTCACAGTGCGATCACAGCGTGTTCACAGTGCGATCACAGCGTGTTCACAGTGCGATCACAGCGTGTTCACAGTGCGATCACAGTGTGTTCACAGTGCGATCAAAATGTGTTCACAGTGCGATCACAGTGTGTTCACAGTGCGATCAAAGTGTGTTCACCGTGCGATCACAGTGTGTTCACCGTGCGATCACAGAGTGGACACTGAAAATGTTATGCACACTGTTAAAATGCTCAAATTCCATAGTGTGAAGATGTTTTCACACTGTGAACACTTTGAGAGTGTGACTGTACACAGCGTATTCACATGAGTCAACAATGTAAATATGTGCTTCACACTTGAAATGCTCAAATTGAACAGTGTGTAGGTGATTTTACACTGTATTCCACACTGTGAACACTCTCCGTGGTAAATACTGTAAACACACCGTGGAATACACTGTGGCACACACTATGAGACACTGTGTTCTTTCCAGTAGGGAAAGCCTTGTGTTACAGTCACACCAACAAGCCTGACTCCAAACTGATCGATGGTATGCCATTGGAAATAACGTACACTGCGAAAGAGCTAATCTGGTCCCCAATCCTCCTCTCAGAGTGAGGCGATGGACCAGCCATTTTGGAGTGGGATTCACATCTTTTGAGAGTGCATTAAAACTCTTTCTGGTAGTCTTGAGTGAAAATGTCTAAAAATATACATGGTTCACTTTCGAGGGAGCTATAATGCACTCTCAAGCAATGCTAATCCCACCCCAAAATGACTGGCCTCTTGTCTTACTCGGAGATGATCGTGATTAGGGACCAGATCAGCTCTTGCATTTAAAATGTTAAAGTTTCGGTCAGCCCTGAGTCGGACCCACTAGAGTAACTGAGCATAAGAAAGGAAGTTCCTGCAGCTTACTCTTATATCATGGATCTAGGTCCGTATCTTAATTAAAAGGTCCATTCCTCTGATTCCAGAAGCCAGCTAGTTTCGATCCATCTGTAGGAGCCCATTTGAGCTTGGTGTCTTCCATTGGCTTCTTGTATCAGTTGACAGTGGAGAGTGAAGGTTCACGGCCACGGTATGTTCAGTCTAGCCGCAAGAACCCCTTTATCTTTGATCTGACGGCACCTTGTTTCTTAAACCCTGGTCGGGATGATGTGGTGTACACCTGCAAGTACTCGTTAATCCTTGAAAAAAATGTGAACTAAAAAGGGAAGGGAGCAAAAGAAATCTCAGAGTAAAGTAGCATGTTACAGTTATGCTATATTATACATCGGTGGCCAAGATTTCATGAATGAAATCTTACCTGGAAGAGTAGAACTTGGATTGAGAAGTTAAGGAAATGCACTTCTCTGCAAAACTGTTTTCACGGCATGTATCTTAGTCCATCATGTGCCCTCACATACGGATGTATTTATGAACATTATCTGTTGAAGATACGGAAAGGAAACTGAAAAACATTGTGACGGACAAAAATAGCCTGTAAAGAAAACAAAATGGTTACGGGATGGCCAAACAAATTTGGACAGTTATGTTTGTTTTCATTGTTTACATACCTCTCTCACAAATCTTGGAAGGCATGATGGTGGCCCTGCAGGAAATGCATTTTCTCAAATGATCATCTGACGACAATGGACCTCTCAGTACGTTCTTTCATCTTGGCGAACATATGAAGCTTGCTTATGAAGAACGTGACAGCGAAAGGTGCGCTTCAGAAGGTAAAACCCCTGTGGAAATGGAGTGACTTTTGATCCAATTTTGGGTCGTTTACGTACATTTCTTTCCAATTTCAAAATTATGGAGAAAAGTTAGTATAACGGTGATCCGAAACGTATTCAGATCATTTCATATCCTCGCAAAAATGGTGCCCCAACTCGCTGTAGAAGAGAAGTAGTTCCTGTCAAAATCTATTGAACCTGCTTATGGAATACAACATGTTGAGAAGAAGGAAAGCATATGTGCTTGGAATTTGTTAACAATTTTGCGTGGTGGCCAAGCTTGTTATAGTAATTGATTATTCACACAAACCTTGAATCGAGATGTTGTCTTTCAGAAACTTCAGGTGAACAGGTCCGAAGATATCCGAGCTATCACGCGGGCAGCCGAAAGTTGATTCCTGTAGTCCGACTACCCGACGACACGAAGATGAAGATTACGATGCCAACGACCTGCTGAACTTTTTTTTTTTAAAAAGAGACATGAAATATGCACCTGGGTATAGTTACGCCATTTGAAGAATAATTATCTGATTATGGTTACACAACTGTTGGGTTGGTTAGCTGGTGGCCAAGTTTTTATCATTTAACAATGTTAACTTGAACAAGTTTGTGAGAGGCATCATATGTTTACCCAAACCTTGCAGATCGAGATAATGTGACGTCGTTCAGAAGCATGTCCGAAGTCATCCGAGTGATCGCGACGGCAGCCGAAACAGTTGATTCCAAATTGTCTGGATATCCGAAGGCATGATGATTCGAAGGTGCTGCCGACCTGCTTAACTGTTATTGAATATTTGGGGAGAGACATGCCATATGCACTTTGGCATAGAACAGCTATCTGATTATGGTTAAACTTTCCCATGGGAGTGGGGGGGGGGGGGGGAGCTGTTGCCAAAGTTTTCATATATAAGTTAACCATTTAACTTACCTTTTACATCGTTGATGACAAAGCTCTCTATATTCACATGTCGGCACTGCTTTCTCTCTCTCTCTCTTTCTCTCTGTGCTCGCATCAAAATATACCGCATACCAGTTCCCCCTTTTTTATATACTGACAGCAACTCTAAACGATGAATTGATGATATTATGATGATTGCCTTGCTTTAGATCGTGATGATGTTGTTGGTGTATATGTATATAGGCATATTAACTTTAAATGTTCTATGTTTTGTATGTTAGTTTTATGATTATTGAATAGGAATTAATGACGAGTTATAAATACGAAAGAAAAGTAATTAGCTGATATAACATAGCTCTGGGATGAAGTCTTCCCGTATTACAACACAAGGTCTTTTCAAAGATTATCAATGAATGTTTTTGCGCTTGTGTTTATATTCTATCATGATGATCAAATTCATCATAGCTTATCTCATCATTACATACGGTCACTGGGTTTACTAGGCTCCGTTCGTCCAGGCGTTTGGTCGGGCCTTCTCCTTGCTGACAGTGCCCAGCCAGTAGAATCCCCATTCCTTCGATTTTCTCTCTCCAGAAACTCATTGAGCGGCTGGAAATATTCCAAGAAAGGTGACGTATCCAAATCGTATTGTTGCGTCAAGATGTAGAAGATCTCGGTCCATGAACGTGTTTTCCCAAGTTGCATTGCGGTGCTGTAAAAAGACATAGGACAGATAAATAAAAAACAAAAACAAAGAAGGGTGAGAGAGAGAAGAGAGAGAGAGAGAGGGGGGGGGGGGCATGAGTGGGACAGACTGAAAGTAAGGGCAAAATGTCTACCAAATCATATTCAAGACTTCTACATCTACTAAAGATCATCCAAAAATAAAATTTACATAACTTTCTCAATCCGGGCACTAAATAGTTGTATGAGACCATTATTTTGAAGTCTCGAAAAAATATCAATATCGTATCTAAAGATCTATCTATCTATCTATCTACCTATCTATCTATCTATCTATCTATCTGTCCATCTGTCAATCGATTCACCGTTCCATCTATCTATTTTTCCATGTCTATAATATATCTATCTATCTATCTATACATCTAATATCTATTTTTCTATCTTGTTTTGTGAATAATGGTGATGCTTACGTAATGAGTTGTCCTGCCACTCTGTTTCCATACAGGTTACAATCTTGGATCGGTCCCGTATGCCCAGCCGCTTGACAAAGTGATTTTATGAATTGGAACTTCATAATCTGCCCAAGAAAATGCCTGAAAATAAAAAAAAAAGAACGAAAGAAATATGCACTAGTCATCAGTCGGAGTCATCGGACCGTCAAAGGAATGTAAGAATAATATATCTGAAGTTTAATCAAACTGTTTACTACTAAAAAATAAAATAAAAAGCTGAACGTTGCAACTCCACATGTGGTATAAAATAACAATACCCGGTCCTTGATATCCATGATAATTTTCAGAAAATGAAAACAAAATTAAATATTTGTTATTTCCCTCTCGCTCCAAGAATGAGGAAAAAATGACCCATAAGAGCACCTAAAAAATAATCATGGTTTTTGCCTATCAATGCAGCAACTGAAATTCAGGTTATATACCCATCTTGATTTTTGTACAATCTATAAAATTTATTATTTCTGATCAAAATATCCTAAGTAGTGGACAGATGC
The DNA here is from genome assembly GCF_018143015.1 of Lytechinus variegatus. Taxonomy (NCBI): domain Eukaryota; kingdom Metazoa; phylum Echinodermata; class Echinoidea; order Temnopleuroida; family Toxopneustidae; genus Lytechinus; species Lytechinus variegatus. The sequence goes on from NC_054751.1 coordinate 1,465,399, forward strand.
CATAATCGGATCTTGAAAACGCTCATATCATACCTCCCATACATATCGGTCGGTATCAATTTCCGTCTTGTTTGATTGTATTCTAATCATTTATATAAAATAAACTTGAAATCGTGGAAAGGAGGAGGGGGGGGGGGCAAATGGAGGACAACGAAAAAACTACTAGCAATTGGAAAAAAAATTCCGTGCCCTAATAATCATTACCTTTTTCATATCGCCACTTATGCAAGGGAGCTAGCGACCTAGCAAGAAAATGTTCAAATATGAAGAGGATAAGGTGCTATTTTTTAGATCAAATAATGTGACATATTTTATTACAACATTTAAGCCTAAAAATGTATTTTCATTCTAAAACAAATCAGAGGCGTTGCAAAGACTCTTATTAAGTGTGTGTGTGTGTGGGGGGGGGGAGGGGTGCATTTGCCCCCGCACAACAATCTGCCGCCTCTACTTCTGACCATGGTTGAACTCGTGTGTATAAAAGAATGTCTTACTTTGCATAAGAGTTGTCTGAGATGATATTGAGCTCCGCGCCTGGGTCGAAGTCAGCTTCGGTCCTCTCCAATGGCGGCACAATACCTTCATAACTCGATCTAAGAAAAGAAATAAGAAATTAATCTTGTAATTCATATAGGTTTTGGTTGAATTTACTCATGAAATGACGAACTCGTATAATCATAGACTCATTTCGGACAGGAAACGTATTTTGAATCAACACTACAAGGCTCAGATAGAAGATATCTATGTAGAATGTACAGATATGAAATCAATTGAAAATTGAATACACATTTTGTATATAGGCTTACTAATCAATTCAACAAACAATTGAATATAGATTGGATAGAACTGTGGAATACTCTCTATCACCTCTGGGTTACACGGGCCTAATTACAACTGGCAGGCAAAAGATATTAATTCGAGCCAACCAATTCTCAATTTTTTAATTCGATATTGCCGATTGACAAAAAATGAATGAAAATGATTGACAATCTAACACTGATTAGGGAGGGAACCTACTGAACTTCCTTATTCCAAATTGAAAAGATATACCACTACTTTGGAACTATTTTTTTACTCGCGGAAGAATTAGGGGCCATTTTACTCTCTCAAGTGATGAATTCGATCCTGTCTTCATGAATGCCGATTTATTTTAAATGAGCCGATCGAGGTACCCTTTTCTGGTCAGATATGGAATGTCAGACATAATATCCTGTCCACTGGTAGTAGACATTCGACCCTCGAATTTCCTCCTTATTATTTATGACTTTTTAGGTGCCACTTTAATACACGAGTCTGTGGGAAATGAATTAGGCCTGTGACACCTATGACCAACTAACCTGAGTTTCCACCACTTTGAATTATATTGTTCAGGTTGAATGGATCCATTAAACACGCCCCATCGCCACTGATCTACTGCACTGGCGTAAGGCAAGAGCGCAAGGGAGTCCAACGCAGTCCTCATCAAACCATTAAGTTGTATCTCTGCAAATTTTATAAGAAGGATGGAGAAATCAAAGAAGATAAAGTCTAAGTGAAGTGAAATCAATAACAGTGTTTGGTATGTATTTACAAAGGTTAAGACGAGCTTGGGAAAGGAATTTTTATCTTTATGTAGGCATAACTTCTTGGAATGAGCTACCATCAAATCAGAAAAAAACTTAAGCGTCAAGGTCAAGTTTTCGTAAAGCTGTCTTGGAACATCTTTTTAGAAAATTGAATACATTGAATTTGTTATCATTTATATAAAGTAAATATATATATATATCTTAAGATCTAAGTAAATGAACTAATTAAGTTATGCAGGCAGTGTATTATGCATGTATGTTTATTGCAGACTATAATTAGCGGATTCACATGCATAATGATTCAATGTTCATTTTAAATTAACAAATTGAGAAACATGTATTAACTGCCTTAATTTTCTAGTTCCTATTATCCTTGTTTTTATGTATTCGTAGCTAATTGGAGATAAACTGTTGTTGTATTGGATAACAAATTCAATCATTCATTCATTCATTGCTCGTTCGTTCGTCCGTTCCTTCCTTTCTTCCTTCATTCGTTCCATTCCTTCATTCCTTCCTTCCTTCCTTCGTTCATTCATTCATTCGTTCGTTCGTTCATTCATTCATTCATTCATTCACAAAGTCCTGAATCATAATGTACGCTGGACCTGACCTGGGTTGCCATTTATAACTTCCAACCAATCAAAAAAGTTAACGTGACACGTCGCTTACTCTCGTCATTCTGCTCGTCCAATGGGAGCCCAAGCTGCCTTAGGTAGGCGGGGCTAAAGACTTCAGATGACGTCAGATCAGCCAGGGCTTCGAACAGCGCGGGACTGGCTGGTTCCCGGAAGGCGATTGGATGGTGGCTGTAGGAGTTTTGGTATTGGGTGTGGCCAAGAATATTATGTGCCCTTGACAGTTCGTCAATGGTCACTTCCGATGAGCATGTAGAAACCCTACAATACAACAAAATCATAGAAATCATAGAAACAAAGAGGAAAAATATATTTTTGGGACATTCTGTAGGGCCTAAATCCAGAAATCACAGAAGTACCTGAAATCTGTTTGATTGTGGAAGTCCCACGATGTTGGCTCACAGGAGACATTGCGACCGTCTTGGGGTTTGCCGAAGACAGAGTTCTCCCAGAAGGACTCGGGAAGCTCTTCAAACCCCATCGAAGTGTAGAAATCCTCCGCGGTCTCGTAAAGTCTTCGAACGTCATAGTTCTGATTTAAAAAAATAAAGAGTGCTTGAATTAAAAAAAAAATCCATAATGGTAGGATGGTGGGTGGACAGAAGGACGCCCGTAACCAGGGGGGGGGGGGGGGCATGGATTTCGCGAAATCCGGCCGCTTGTCAACAGAAAAAAAAGAAAGGGTATAGGACTGGAAGAAATGAATAAAAAAATAATAAAAGTTAATGAAGTATGGGGCTTAAACCTCCCTTTTTAGAATGATTAGCTCTTTATATTATTCAGATTTAATTTTTTTAATCAGTTGTTATTATAATTATGTTGAACTTCCTTTTTGTTTGTTATCTTTCTGTTTAGTTGTGATGATTGTATTTTTACGAACTTGCTGAAAAACACTCAAATGGGGGCTGAAAACATTTTTTAAAATCCCGTATTGAAATAAATAAAATAAACAGTCCCCAAAGTATAAGTGCAGGAATTATATCTTTCACCTGTTCTTGAAGGAATTGAGTGGGGTCATCATCGTCGACATCGTAAGGTTTGGCGACATCGAATAGATTCGACCACGAGTGGGACCACATACCACCTGAATATTGGAACAACACAAACAGATGTTTCAGTATTACGACAAAGAGAAGATAATTGTATTTCATTTTTATCCTCCTATGGTGCAATAAGTTAGACTTTAATACAACCTGGAGTTCGATCGTTAGAAATACTGTTGTCCTCATTATTTCGATGATTGTTATAATTATCATGAGAAGTAGTGGTAGTGGTGGTGGTTTGTAGTAGTAGTAGTAGTAGTAGTCCACGCGTCGCCTGCGTGTGAGTGCGTATGCATCCCTATGTAACGGGCATACGTGTATGCAGCTAGCCCGACGCGGCACGGGCGCCGGGTGCGTTCGCGCAGAGGCGATGGTCGGACAGCGTTCTGCGGCCGCTTTCCACCAAAATTGCAGCTTATAGCGGATCAATGCGGCCGTATGACATGAGTAGTAGAAGTAGTAGTAGTAGCAGCAGCAGCAGCAGCAGCAGTAGTAGAAGTATATTAGCCCGGGTATAGTAGAAGCAGGAAGTATATATTAGCCCGGGTATAGTAGAATTATAGCGGTAGTAACAGTAGTATTAGTAGTACATGTAGTAGTAGTAAGAGAAATAGCAGTAGTAGTAATAGGTCTATTTGGTAGTTGCAGTATTCCGTTCATCCCTTTTCACCCTTCCTCATCCCCTCCTCTGCTTCTTTTACCAATCCCCAATCCATGAATATGGCTATGGCAATTTGAACTTTTGACAGCTAATTGGGCTCACCAAGAAGATGTGAAGGAATCGGTCCATCTAGATCAATGACCTCGGGTCCATGTATATCATACAACCTCCTCCTGATGAATGCATGGAGGTTGTTATACAGAGGCTGAAGATCGGTCAGTAGGTCCGACATGGTGTTTTCCATATGGGGCATGTTGTACTCTCTCCGCAATAAGTCCCCGTGATCGTCAAAACCTATGACAATCGAGTGTTTGAGACATTAGTTTTGGTTATTTCTAAGGCAATTTTCGTCATGTAGAAGAAAAGTCATTTGAGATACAGTGAGTATAGTGTATTTAGTATATTTGTATACAGAGACATGGACAGTTTATTAGAGAAAAAAAACCACAATTATGACAATAATGCAGCCATGCTGGTCACCATATAACTTACAGAGTACACTCTTCAGAGTTATGCACGGTAGCCTTTTCTACAATGATCATTAAATTTTGTGCTGGACACATGCAAAGAGTTAATATATTCCAGTAAAGCAGAATGAATAATAAGTCTACAATGGTAATAAACAGAAAATTGTATGATATAGAATGAGGGGATCTTACCGCTCTGTTCCGCCACAGTGTTGCTGAGTTCTACGAACCGTTCGAAGTCATCCCGATTTGGAGCCCCTGTCTCGTTCCGCCAACCCTGCCACGCCCACAGAAGCTCCTCATCGTCGCGACTCTCACCCATTACACGTTTCAAATCTGAAATAAGAGTTGGATGAGTTGAAATGGTTAATGAAAAATTCGTACTTCTTTGAGTGACTGTATATATGCCGGCATGGTTTATTGGGAATCATGCTTATTTTTGCTGAGAACTGAGTGATAGAGATGGTGATGACGGTGCATGATGATGATGGTGGTGATGATGATGATGATGATGATGGTGATGATGATGGTGATGATGGTGATGATGATGGTAGTGATGGTGTGGACAGGAATAACCGTCGTTTATGGGGACTTATCTAATAATTTCTGATATTTTACTATCATCCCCATTCACCGACGGTATTAGTGCAAGCCTGCATTTTTAATCATTTCTCCCGATTCGGGCTTATGGTGTTTTGCATAGATTTTTTAAATATTTGTTTTTCAAAAGGTCTAAATGACACTATATTATCTTGAACGTTGGTCCACTGTGTTCGTTAGGCTCTGTTTTTTTCCTATGATACTACGATATATGAAATAAAAGATCAGAAATATTTTACCGATAATTTATTCCTTATTTTTCTTTTTTTTTGCAAAAAAATGAAAAAATAAAGTGGTCATTTTCACTTTTCTGTGCACGATTCCTGGTAAACGGTACGTTTGAGTTTACCTTGAGCATTAAGTGTCACGCACTAGAACGTTTAGAGAAATCGAATACAAACATGTTAATCCGACAGGACACTGCAAAATCATGAACCTTTCAAATCTGAAACCTGTTTGAGTTCGGTCCTATAATGTATTTCATATTTGAGTGACGTAACCCAGAGAAAAATGGGGTGAGTTTAAGTTATATCCTTTTCTCTATAACACCGTTTCCCCTAAAGAAGTTGACGTGTTGAAGGTGCCTGCCTGAAGTAAACAACTGTCGTGCATGCGAATAGATTTTTTTCAAAAAAATCCTCGATTTGACAAAGATCTTGATATAGCACCTGGCAAGAAGATCCTACTCGGGATGATCAGAACACTATCCAAACAAACTAAGATATCCTCAACGTCCAAAGGTCATTAAAGTTGTCAAGTTCGAGAAAGCAAGATCATTCATGGACATTATATTCACCGAGGAGGCGAGACATTTGACATTAGATCTAAACAAGATGACACGGTAACCACGTAATTCTTGATTTCCAAATATTGGATTCCCCCCAAAAACCTTTTCTCGTATATCCAGGATGTTGATTATTCTTTATATCATTCAACTCCGGGGGGGGGGGGGATTCAAAGGAGGATGTGATACTGAACATCGATTTATTTCTCCTTTTTCATTATTAGCCCTCCTTATTTTCGACAAAAACAGCTGCATAAAAGAACATTAAACATGACAGGTTTCTGAGTAACAATGGCAAAACTACAAACACGAGACATCTTGAAGACCGTTAGATGAAAGTTGCCAGCACTGACTAGTTGACTTTCTCCGACAATTACCATAGTGAAAATCAGAGGGCAGAGCCTTTGTGCCAATCAAAACCAAGGATTTCTCTGAAATTGTCAGCGCTGACAATATTTAATCAAAGCAGACAGTTTTCATGAAACGCCCCCGAATTCGTCATGAAAAAATATTTTGTGGTTAAATGATGATTCTCATATAAGTCGAGTGAAATTGAAACACACTAGTTTAACAAAGGTTTCTTTATTATACAAATCACACGAGCCTACACAACGATTTCTTGATTATGATAAGGTACATGTATAAAGATATTTTATGATGTGAACTATGAATGTCATAATCATCACAAAAATTCATCAACTCCAACGACAATATATCTCCATGAGCATCATTATCATGAATTTCCACCGTGATCGACACCCCTGATTATGTACACCATTATGATCACCGCTTTGTCGGGACCACCATTATCAATACCACATCCACCACCATCGTTCATTTAGCCATCATCAACATCATCATCAGCAGCAGCATTATCATCTCTATCATTTCCATCATCATCATCATCATGATCATCACGATCATCATCATCATCTTTTTCTTCTTCACCACCATCTTCATCACCATCATCATATTCAGCATCATCTTCATCATCATCATCACCATTGCCATCATCATCTTTATCACCATCATCATCACCATCTTCATCACCATCATCGTCACCACCACCATCACCACCACCATCACCACCACCTCCACCATCACCATCATCATCATCATGATCATCATCATGATCATCATCATCATCATCAACATCATCATCATCATAATCATCATCATCATCAACAACAGTATCATCATCATCATCATCATCCTCATCATCATGATCATGATGATGATGATCATTATCATCATCTTGGTCGTCGTCATCATAACCATCATCATTATGACTACCACCATCATCACCTGCTACCACCATCGCCACCCATCATGCCACCCACTCTACCATTTCCACCCCTTTTGGATCCCCAGCATGATCCCCCAAACCAGGTGTATACCCCATCCCATCATAAGTTCACCCTCCTGCGTATAGCGTTTCGCTTCATTGCTACTTTCCATTTCGCGAGATTAACAAAGGTCCTTGACCATGAGTATCATGATGATGTCTGGCTGAAGATCAAGACTTTGTGATCATCACCAAAGCTGTCATCACATCCCACTTCAATGATGACATAAAACACGAGAGGGACCATAGTATCGATTCATTTTCCTCGCTTTCATCGTAACTTGCCGTAACCACACCTGGTAGGGGTCGCCATGGTTACGCATCTCTAAATGTATTATTCCAAATGTTTGCATGTGTATAATAAAAAAGAAGGACGAGTCGTAAGTTTCTTACGAGTCCTGACGTAGATCTAATACGTAATCGGTATAAACTGCAACTTCTGCAAATGCCAATACTTTGTTTGAACTTTAGACAAATTATCACTCACGAATAAAAACAAAAAAAATATTGCTTTTTTTAATGTCCTTACAATACATCTGAAATCCGTTTTGTTTTAAGCCTGTGCATAAGCGGCGGAAGCGGGGGAGCTAAATTTGAGAAGGGGGGGGGGGGCGGGGTGGTCCCCCTAATTTTTTTTTGATAACCTTTTTTTTTGCTCGTCAATTTTGTTTTCTGCGTCTCCCCCTAAATTCAGGTGGACCCCCCTTCAATTTTGTGGCCCCCCTAAAATTTTGGTTGATAACTTTTTTTTGCTTGTCAAATTTTTTACCTGTGTACATCCCAAAATTTCAGGTGGACCCCCTAAATATTTTGGCTTCCGCCGCCAATAAGCCTGTGGCGCACGATCCAAACGCAATCAGGTTTTGAAACAAATTGCATTTTCTATTAATCATGAATGTTTAGAAATGAAAAAAAATAATAATAACTGAGCTCCGAAAAAAGATCAACTACTCGAAATTTTATTTAACTGAAATACTGCATTTCGTTTACGAAATCAATACTGTTTTCGATCGGTTCCGTCCGTAAGAGTACTAAAGGTGATTAGTCAAGCATTGACATCATGTTTGATTATAAAATAACGAAATAAATAAAATATCTAAAAAAGATGATACCTAACTTGAGTAATGTTAGGAATTCATTCAACTATTTAGATTGGAAATTGTGAGTTTTTTAAAGCTTGAATGTGAATGTTAAATGTTCCCGCATTATCTAATGCAGACAGATCAAAAGGGATTTGTTGAGAGAACTTTATAGTCCGACTCGTCCTGGGGGTAAATATAGGATTGGTTTACACTGATATTCTACCACAATAATACAAAATATGGATGGTGGCCACGTGTATCTGATTATTAAGATGGCCAGCATGCATGTGCTCCCCATGTTGAACCAATTATCATATCAAGCAGCTCCCCAGGCATGCCAGGTGACGTGTCGGTATTGGCAAGTGGGAACGAATTTTCTAAGAAGAGGTGGGGAAGGGGGCGCTTCCAGGGGGCGGCTTCAAGTGGCGACGTAATAATTATCAGAAGCAAAAAATAAGGCGGCTGTATCGCTGGTTCAAAGTTAATATTCGCACAAATTGTCACACAGCGTACATCACACTCGTTGGGAATTTATAGGTTGCTGGTATTTCAAAGACTGGTTAGACGGAGGGGGGGGGGGGGCGGTGTTGTAACGGCCTGGTAATAAAGGCTTCCGACGTGAGGGTCAAGTTGAGACATAATGACCAGAAGCCACGAGACGTGAGTTTACAATTGATTTAAATATTGCATCAATTTCACACAGCACGAATCCCACACGGTGACGGGACAGGGGTCTGTGAACGATTTTTCAAGAGGGGTGCTTTTTTTAAAAAGAAAATAATGACAAGCCCCCCCTCCCCTAATAAAAATGTCTTCTCTCCCGAAAGAAAGTGATTCTATCAAGAAAATTGGACAAGTATAATGAAAACAAATGAAAGAAAGAAATAAATAAAAAATAATTCCAAAATTAAGGTGATTTTTGTCAAGCCTTTCCCCAAAGGGGATACGACTATCACTTTATGTGTTTATTTCGTAAACCAAGCCTAATGATATACATTTGTACCAACCAAATTTCCAGAGGGTGCTGCGCAGGGGCTGCGGAACGGTTTTCAAAGTGGGGGGGGGGGGGGCTGGCTATGCAAAAAATCACAATCATATGGTAAATTTTACGTTCCGCGGCCCCTGCAGTGCGTTATCCCTAGAAAAATGTTAAGGGGTGCTACAGCACCACCGCTTCTCAGGGCAATGAGACAGCGATGGATGAGAGATGCTAATATTTGGGCCCGGTTAATTGAAAGAGGGAATGGCTTCAACAGGACATCAAGTGGCGGTTTAATGATCAGAAGCCAGAAGAGGCGAGTTTACAATATTATTGATTCGAAATGCTGCACTAATTTTCACACGACATCCATCAAATGGGAACTGACGAGTGGCTGAAATTTGGGACTTGCGATTGATTTTTTTTTTGCTTGCGTTTAAACGCAACTCTTCCTGCAACGGACGTCAATTAAGGGGCGGCTTCTAAGTGGCGTTGTAATGACAAGAAGCTTTTTGTAAAAAAAAGGTAATTGGGCTTCTGGCACAAAATGTTGCATCATTATTTTTACACAAATACAAATCGCTCTAATGTGTCGAAATCGACAGATTTTCTCATGTACGTGGATGGAGGGAAAGAGGGAGACAAGACCTGAAGAACATGAAGGAGGTCTTTTAGAAGGGACGAAACCCCTAACCATAAGTAAAATTAATTTAGTTGCTGAAACAAATTTCAAAGAATGAATGTGTAAATGCTTTCAATTTTAAGAAAATTCGTGTTTGTGGTATTTTAGGGGGCATGGGTATGCTTAGATATTTTCATCATAATTCGAATGATATGACATCTGCTGGCATTGATCCAAACTTTAAATTAGCGTTAATATTGAATTTATTGTATTTGGGTTTGGGTGCTTTGATGTTCGTAGATCGGAGGGGGAGATGTGACATATCCATGGTGACATTATACTAGACATACATGACATAGTGAAATGGTCACGGAAGGAAATGTACGTGTTTAAATGCATGACTTCACAACCACTTGGGGGCGTTGAAACGCGAGTGGGGGGGGGGGGGGGGCAGGGGAAGGACCACCCGATTACTTTATAGCGATAAAGGGACGGAAAAGAGAAAAATAAGAAGAGAGAGAGGAAAACCGTGAAGATTAGTGAAAAGAAAACCCGTGATGATCATGTTGGCGTTGAAACGCGAATTTTTGGGAGGGAGGTGCACGGGAATGAATGCCCTGATTACTTATGGTGATACAAAAAGAATGAATAAAAGAACGAGGGAAAAACAAATAAAATTGAAGAGTGTGAGAGAGATAGAATGAGAGAGAGCTGAATGAAGTAAAAAAAAAATCTCTATATACCCTGCAAGAGAGAAAATACCGCATTTAGATCAGCTCCCTTATGGTCTTGGGAAGCGGGGAGGGGGGGGGGGGGCTGAAGCACTCCCAATTTTTTTTTTGGGGGGAGGGGAGGGGGAGGTACTGCGTATATTCCAAATCACCTTCTAATGGAGTGAAAACCTTTTATTTTATCAAGTGTTTTTTTTTTCCAAACCAGCACCCCCATATCAAAAATTTTTCCCAGGGCCCTGGCTCCCCCTTTATCAAATTGCCATGGCGCCGCCCCGGCACTCGACAACAATGGTGATCTATAACAGCCAACCATCTTGAAACAATCGTACAAAAATAATGAGCCATTTGAAATATCCCCATCTACTGACACCCCACCCAATCATCACAAAACGAAAGCATATCGAATAGATAGTGCAAGTCAGAAAACTCTTGTTATTTTGGGGCCCTGTTACATAAAGCTTAGCGGTTAATCGTGGGGCTCATTTAACAACTGATCATTCACAATAATCAATGCTATCAATCGTAGAAACCAGCCTTACGATCAATCGCTAGGTTTTGTTTAACAGGGTCCTGGTGACACATCCAATCACGCTGCGGTGCCTGTTCAGCAACCGTCTAATTGATCTCGTTCAGGTTCTAAAATAATGCTGATGTCACCAGCATTTAACCTTTGACCCCGTGAGGTCAACGTCATTACGGAATATCGGCAGATTATTCATGACACCTATTTGACCTCCAAACACCCCCTTTCGTGACGGTTTTATTAGGAGTACTAATCCATGTGGTTAGTTAAATGAAAAGTAGGAGAGACCAACATGACCAAAGGAGGTGATGTAGGGTCAAGTTTAGGTTTAGATTTAAAAAAAACATTCCAGAGGAAATGACCTCAATATGACGTCTTGTGGTAGGCCTATAGTGCGAACGGTTTACTAATTGATATCCCATGCTATATACAAGTGTTCCTTGCTATAAGTGCGATACCAAGATGATATTATCCAAAATCTGATTTTAAATTTGATTTGATTTTATTGTTTACTTCTGCAATTACATCATTCGTATATAATACATTTTCCATAACATAACAAACATAGTATATTGAGAACTTTTTTTGGCATGAATCATAAGTAAGTGTACTAAAATTATCATTACAAACAAAACTGATCTCATACCAAATTAGTTAATATTTACAATTTGCAGGAGAAGGATTGTCATCACAAGTAGATTGCTTGAAAAAATGACAACCCCAGCTTAAAACTCATTCATTAATATAATACATTAATACAGCAGAATCGATATACATTAGCTAGTTAAACAAAAATAGTGAAAAAGTGAATGCTGAATTGGTGTTATTGATGGCGCAAAATGATATGTTGAATTGATTAAGGATGTGATCATCGGAGAATAAAAAATAACGCTTAAGATGTGACACAACTGCAAATGAATACTTCATTCTTTAAAATCTTACTTGTACTTTCACGGAAATATATTTCCCATATACTTTCGCTGACGAGTTTGAATACTGCCAGACAGTTCAAAAGACCGAAGTACAATAAAACAAAAGTCATAATTCATATGATATTCTTTATAGAAAGTGACTGTAAGCGATATTTATCATCTTAAAGAAAATTATCTTAATATTGATAATTAATCATTTGAATTTAAACTTTGTTGTTTGAGACTTTAAACACTTGTTTGAAATGTTTATACAATTACTGTACGATTCATATCGTAAACAGCGTTGTTTAAATCAATTATAACAGTGAAGACTCCATATTTTTTGGATATAATATGAATCCTTATTACATTCATCGCGTTAAACAGGAATGATATATTCGATAAGGAACATAAATTCACATTTACATTAATTTCAAGGCTTTTAATATTGGTGAAAGCACATTTTGTTTATGGAAAAAATACAATGTTTACGACATGTTGCATAACCCTTGAACCCTTCATAAATTGAAGTGGGCGTGAACTCACGGTATCCATCCCCCACAGGCCCGCTTTCTTTTTATTGTTCTGTTATTTAATACCATTCCATTATTTTTTTTATTCTGTGAACATTTTCTCTTTTTTTCATAGCTGCATAAGAGCATGAATGATATTTAAAGAAGTCTACCTTTTCAACTCCAATGAAACGTAAGAAGTAACCTAAAAGATTTTTTAGCATTATTTGATAATCACAATGATCTGAAATGAAACTATATGAAATTTGTGTTCACTTTCTTTCTTCTAATAATAATTTTAATATTTTGTTTTATTCGTGAATATTTTATTTCAAGATATCATGAATGACCACGATAAAATTGATCCCTTCTGATCCCTTATATCTTCTATTACAAGATAAAAACCAATGTTCTTTAAGATCGAGCCCTCTCATTATCCTTTCTTTCTTCCTTTCCCATATCCAAATTCAGTGGCGTACCGTGGGTCACGGCATTGGGGGGGCACCATAAAAAATTTTGAGTCACCTAGTGAGCGCGCAAAGCGCGCTCAGTTGCCAGGTATAGTGATATTTGAAGGACAGTGCCATTAAACTGGATATGTATCTCACTGATCATGCGAGCGCGAAGCGCGAGCTGAAAATTTTTGACATTTAGACCTAGGAAGGGACATTATAAGCAAATTTTTGTTATGTTACATACCTGTCTCGCTAAACAAACAATACGAGCGCGATCGAGCACAAGCTTGAATTGACCCCAAACAGGGACATTTTAAGGACTTTAACATATCTCACCATATTCATCTAATGCGAGTGCCAAGCGCTTGCTGATTTTGTTAGAATTATATCTAAACACAGGAAGCACTTGCAATCATTGTAATCATGATTCACATACGCATTTCACTAATCAAATATTGCGAGCGCGAATCGCGAACTGAAATTTAGGAAATTCGGACCTGAAGTGGGGCATTCTAAGGCTTGTTTAACTAAGACCTTACGTATTTCACTAACCAAATGATGCGAGCGCGAAGCGCGAGCTGCAAATTTTTGAAATTGAGATAAGAAAAAATGATATTTTGAGGACTATTTTTTAAGGAATCCATTAAGAGTATACATATCTCACCATAGTCATCTAATGCGAGTGCCAAGCGCTTGCTGATTTGGTGAGAATTACATCTAAACACATGAAGCACTTTTTGTAGTCAGTGTAATCATAATTATTATACGCATCTCACTAATGAAATATTGCGAGCACAAAGCGCGAGCTGAAAATATAAGTAATTCAGACCTGAGGAGGGACATTCTAAGGCTTGTTTGTAGGAATTCACTAAGACCATAGTACGTATTTCACTAACCAAATGATGCGAGCGCGAAGCGCGAGCTGAAAATTTTTGATATTCAGATCAGAAAAAGGGACAGGAAATGTTTTATATTAAGACCTTAAAATGGGGCGATCACTTTAAGTAGTCATGAAAAAGAAGCATATGTCACTACATAAAACAATAATAGCTCAAAGTGCGAGGAAACCTATTTGGTGTATATTGACTGGATTTGACAACGTCACATCTCTCTAATATACTTGAAAACTATAGTATTCCGAAAAAAAAGACATGAGCCCTGAGCAAATCATGTTTCATAAAGTTATTACAAAAAAAGTTTATGTAATATACAGTAATATAACATAATTATGATATAATATAAAATTGATCATTTCTTCTTTCCCACTACGTTTCCCTTCCTTTCTCCCTCTTTTTCTCCATTTCTCCGTTTTTTTTTTTTTGGCCAGCCGATTTGGGGGGGCACGTGCCCCCCTCATGCCCCCCGTAGTTACGCCACTGGCAAATTCCAGGCCCTTTCTCATGCTCTTCTTCTTTCCCTCTTTTTTCTTATTTACAAAAAAATATTTTGAAAACATGCATATAGGGGCATTTGCCCCCTGCCCTCCCCACACGTGGCACCATCCCTGACACAAACTATATTATGACATAAAAACTTAAATATATAAAAAAAAACTATATTATGACATCGAACCGAGTAATCTTCCACAATACGGTATGGCCATGCATAGTTATAACGGGGGAGCATTTCATGAACATTTTTTTATCCGACAAGTTGTCAGATCTAATAGAACTTTCCTTGACTTTGACTGGCTCAGAAGCATTGTTGCTATGGTAAATGTCGAATAAAACAGGACTTGTCGGATAAAACGTCCTCCGGGTTGTTATGCAAGAGTCAAGCCGGCTTAGCCGACTCCAGGCCGACTACGCCATTGGTCGGCTCCGAGTCGGATTCTTCGGCGCCTGATTTGCATTGGGCATGTTGGGATTGGACTTGATAAAGACCATGAATATTAAGATTCATTACCTGGATCTAGAGGCAAGCATTCTTGTCGTGCCCGTCTACCGCGTTTCTTCCTGCAGACCTGAGCTGTGTGGTATCTCTGCTCCATACGAGACTTCACATCTTCAAGCTGTAATGAATATACAAATATAAATGAAAGACTAACATCAATTGTCAGTAAATTTCTTGATCGCAAGAACAACTGTATACGTGTACTATAAATTAAAGGAAATCTGGTTACAAACAGTGTGTCCAATATATACTGATTTATCAACACAGTGTATTATTGGGTATGTTATTATACAGGGATGTTTAAAGAGATATAGCTTAACCCTAAAAAGACTGGGCTATTTTGGAGGCTAGAAAAACTGGGGGGGGGGGGCCTTTTGGGCCCCCCTAAGATCTCGGCCGTTGGTCGTCCGATCGCAACCAAATTTGGCACACACATCCTTTGTCATGTCCTCTAAAAGAAAACATAGTCAAAATACTGATATTCATTGTATTTTTTAATATATGCATAATTAATTATGCGAATATGCAAATTTTTATCAAAAAATTGAATTTTTCATACTTTGGTACCTATTGCGGTCCATAAATTCCCGTTTCAAGGTTTTCAGCTGTAAGAAGAGGTTGTTTATCATGGAATTGTGTTATTTCATGCTTGAATTATTAGATATGCTTATGCAAATTAGTAATTACTAAATATGCAAATAAGTACTCCGCATGCGTTATGTAGAGAAATACAATAATTGGCATGTTTTATTGCATTACACTCTCTTGCAATGAGACAAAGCAATCTTGGAAGATACACAAGTGATGTGTTACATGTACACTAGCTGGTGAAAACAAAGCATAGGAGATATCACATAATTTATGCAAATTATATTCATAATTAATTATGCGAATATGCAAATTTTTATCAAAAAATTGAATTTTTCATATTTTGGTACCTATTGCGGTCCATAAATTCCTGTTTGCAAATTCTTGAGTATTCTAGATATATTTTGGGTTTGTGTAATATATAACTTATTCAATATCAATTATAGCATAATCAACTAAAGTGTGACATTACTTGTCTATTCAGTGTTTCCTGCACCCAAGAATATAGTTGTGCAAGCGATTCTGGTATTTTGCACTACTTTTCTTATGTTTTTCTTTGATTTTAATTTCTTATGTATTTCTTTATTTTGCATTTCTTATGTATTTCTTTATTTTTTATGCAATGTTTTTCATTATTTTCATATCCTAGAACTGCTACTTGAATTCACAAGTGACATAATATAGAAAGAAACAAATAAAAATGTAGTTAGAAAACAATGTGTATAACATTCTTTCAAATACCATACACTTTACACACAAACGAATACAAATTTCAATTTCTTACGTGACATGTGATACGAAAATGTTACGTAACTCCGCAACCGTGGCATGGGGGTATACAAATTTGGTATCAAAAGTTGCGCAAAACTCAAGAGAAAAGTCATGAAATGGCGGCGCGAACGCTTCATGCGCAAAAAAGTTATCGCGATTTATGTACAGGGGGGGCCTAAAAGGCCCCCCCCAGTCTTTTTAGGGTTAAGATCATTTTTGCTTCTTAATCAATAGTTTGTTACGAAATATTTCCGTATAAACAACACTTTATCATCCACACTGAAATTCGGACTAAAATATTGAAAAATTTGTGAATTTCGGTGACAATGTATCTTGCCGTCTATTTACAGGCCTATACAATTATTAGATTAGATTTGATTTGAATTCATTTTTTCTACTCTTGTTTTCATTTACGATTCATAATGTTACGTACATGATAAACAGAGAATGATGGGATTGCAATATGAATTTGAAAAAGTGAACGTGTCTACAGAAAATAACACAGTATTCAATGACCAAGTACAATAAGTTATACTTCAAATAAAATAAGACATCGTTTCTTAAATGTCAAGGTATAATTTAGGATGAAATTGCAGAAAGTCTGGAAACAACAAGATTCATTGAATCCAAGGAGATGTCAATAGAACGATTTTAGATCCCTCTATATATCTAAAAGAATATGATTTTCTCATCCTCTCACGGAAGCGGTGTTTGGATCGAAGCTTTCGTCGCAAATCACCTTATCCAGGAGCCCGTAACACAAAGCTTATGCAATGATCGTAGAACAAATGTTCACGATTGATTGCATTGACTACAGTGTACAATCAATCGTAAAAATCAAGCGTACGATCAATCGTTGTGTTTTGTGTTACAGAGCCCAGGACATCCCATGACTGAAGCTGAACTTCTCAACTGGTTTATTATTCAACCTGTCAAGCAACCAACCGATCTAGGTCAAGTTCGAAATTGGTTTATTTGGGTTTTTCTCTGTGAACCGACTCGATGAAAACCCCTCGAACAGACAAAATGTAAATAATAGTGATCGAGCCCATTGCTGTACACACATGCAGAAGAAAAATGACCCAGGAGGGGGGGGGGGGGCAAGGCGCATACAAATTTTCGAAGAAACCTGAAAGCGAGAGAGCGTAGCGACTGAGATTGTCATGGGGGGGGGCTTCTGCATAATTATTCTAAAGTAAAATCGAGGGATTTTGTTCTGCACTTTTGGTGAAGTGTGTGAAAATTTTCAGTAAAAAATTTAAGTTTTAAAAATTTCGGGGGGGGGGGGGCTGCCCCCTGCTCGCTCCCGTTGCGTATGATCGAGCCTTCTCTGTATCTTCCCTATAATACACAAAATGTTTTAAGAAAAATGTGTAAATACATGTATCATGTCGAATAAAGTTTGTTTATATTTAAAGCAAAATAAATACCAGCTTACTTCCAAAATGCGAACTCCGTTGATCAACTTAAGACAATGCTAAACACATAGCTTTCCTAGCGAAATAGAATCATTTTTTTCATTATTTTTGTGTTTTTGACCCCCTTATCACGTTACGGATGATAAAACAAAATAAAAATGTTTTTATAAAGAAAAAAACCCCCAAAACTTAAGGCTATGCTAAAATCTACCTTTTAACGCTGGATTTTCCCTACTCATATCAAATGTGGGTCAGTCTATAATTTATGGAGGTGCACATCTTTGTTTGTGTTTTGTGATTCTATTTTTTAGCTTTTGATTTAAGTGAACTGAAAAGGTTTTATCATTAATGCACTTCGCAGCCAGGAGGCTGCATTGTGTACAATAAATAGGATTACAACGAAGATATAGTGTACAAATCTGTTTAAAAACATCAAACATGATATAAAAACAGTAGGAATATAACTCATATAGTGTAAACATGCGTGCCAAAATAAAAATATGAAGTATGAAATATAAAGTAAAAAGTGTGGGTGGAGGAAGGAATTTAAAGTAAGAAAATTATGCACTTAGAAACTCCACAGTACCGGTATATTAACCGCCTTACAAAATGATCAAATAATGTTTCAATATTTTTGAAGACAAATTGGTGTGTATTACTGAAATGGCATGATATCGTGCAATTTAGTGTACACCCTTAAATTCTGAAAATAATGTATTGGTGGATATTTTGTAAAGATTGGTCAAAGGGATGGGCATTCGTACAAGATTGCCAGTTAAAACATATATCACATAATTTTGTTTGTTTTTTATACCCCCTCTTTTTTCGTGGGCGGGGGGCACTTATTCCACTTATTCACCAGACACAAATTTCAAAATGTCTACATTTCAATTCCCCTTCGATGAAAGTCGGAAGGGGTTTACAAGTCACGGCTTCATAATATTTATTCACTGGCACGTGTGCATCTATATAAAAAAGGAGGGTCGTGTCAAGTTCCTTAAAATACCTATCAAGCAATAGAAAGATCTAATCATATTTCGGAAAACCAATCATGATGTTAAAATTTGGATGAATCAACAAACAATCTTTCATTTTAAATGGGTGACATGACATTTGCTCCTGCGGGAACCGCTCCGGGCTTAATTTCATCTAAGATGGACCGGACATGGTGGCTCAGTGGTAGAGCGCCCGCCTCATGGACGGGAGGTCGTGGGTTCGATCCCCGGCCGAGTCATACCAAAGACTTATAAAAATGGGACCTTCTGCCTTCTTGCTTGGCGCTCAGCATTTAGAATGGAGAAGGGTAATAATAACATATTATATTATGCAGGGCCCGCTGGAAGAACAGCTTACAGCTGAGAGTGGCTACCCTGGGTAAATAAGAGTTATTATTATTAAGGGTATTTAGGGTTGCAATAGGGTTTTATGCTAGGTAGGGTATAGTGTTAAACCCAGGGTTGAAGTTGGTCATTCTACAAGTGTGTGGAATTAAGAGCGGAGCAATTGTCGCCGGAGAAAATATCATGGATTCACCATGATTTTAGGAGGGGGGGACGGTCCCCCCCTAAATTTTGTTTTGATAACCTTTCTTTTTTTTTTTTTTGCTTGTCAATTTTTTTTCCTGCGTCCCCCCCTAAATTCACGTGGACCCCCTTGACACATGTGTTGTCCCCCCCTAAAATTTAGGTTGATGACCTTTTTTTTTTTTTTTTTTTTTTTTTTTTGCTTCTCAAAATTTTTTGGGTCGCTTGTCCTATTTTTTACATGTGTCCATCCCAAAATTTCAGGTGGACACCCCCTAAATTTATTGGCTTCCCTCGCCAATGGTTTCAGGCATACCTTACTTTATAATTATAAAAAGATGATTGCGCGGATAAGCACCGGCGATATCTGTTTATATATTAAGTCATAATAAGTCATAATTCATGACAATCATAATAACGTGACAAAAAGTCTTAAATCACCAGTGCCTGTACGTCACCTGTGTATATATGGCAAACATGAATGCGTTTCTTGAAATAATGAATTGTATGCACAATATAAATAGTCAAAATTGTATATTTACAATGCGATCTTCATACAAGATAAACACTTACTTCTTGGGTGACTTCGTTGACGTACTTGGGCGAGCCCGACGTCGAGGCGACGGCTTCGAGCTCGCGCCTGATATCGTACGATATCTGATGAGATGGGTAGGTATGGTAATAGGTCTGGGCCGTCTGACGGGCCTCGGAATCAAACCGAGTGATTCGAATCTGAGCTTCGACCTGACAGAGAAATGGGGGAAATTAACGATGAAATTCCTTGGAAATGACTTCCAGAGGACCAATCACTGTATTGATAGTAATGTTAATGTCAGCCACCAGTCATTTAGTGATATAATACAAGAAATCGAAAAAAAAAACAGGATCACTTTTGGAGTTAACAATAAATTACGATGAGTTATACAAAATATATTATGTGAATTATTCATGTAGTAACATAAAACAGATTATTATCAAAAGATTAATTCAACTGGTGAAAATTAATATGGCGTACCATTTATGAATAATTCATTATTATTATGATCATTTTTTATTAACAAGAGCAAAATATTTTTCACACTGTTTCTACATGCAGATCAAACATCCATGTCGTTACTTCACAGGAGTAATGATTATGTTACTTTAAATATTACGTTGATTGATTTTCCTACTCCTGTCTTTATCTCAAAGCAAAACACAAAATGATTAAAAATATACTTCAGATAAAAAAATAATTAAGAAGGAGCACTATAAATTAAAAAAAAAATTTTTGCAGAGAAGTGGAAATACATGTCTTTATTCATCCAAGTTTGGTAAAAATTATGAAATGAAGGAATCATTGTCACCTTTATTTGTCGATTTTCCTCGGTCAAGTTGGTATAATAGGTCCATTTTTTCTCCATCAATCCGGGGAACTCCCCATCGGCACGATGGTCGAAATCGTCCAAGAAGGCTTTTATGATCTGGTTCGGGGTTGGGTCGCCATCGCCCTCCGTCGACGTCGCACCACCGAGCACGAACGTCCCCGTATTGTCGGGAGCGACGACGGAGCTGAGCGAGCTGGACGCATCGCTGGTTTCAAACGCCGCTCCGAACTCAAACTGAGCGGAGACCAGCATCGGGCCGTCATGCCGTGAAACACCGAGGATGAAGGCGAAGAAAATTAAAATGTGCTGGAAAGCCGACATGGCATCAAATACACTGGTTTCTTGTCGTATTTGAAAGATAATGGGGAAAAGAGTTTATGAGTGTCACTAAATTCTCGGATGCTCAAAATACTACTGTATTTGTCCAGATGAATATGCAAACATCACTTTTCCGTGAACTCTACCATGCCTCTTTCGGGGCACTCGAAAATACATCAATATTTAACAAGAATATCCTTGACAATGATGATGAAAAAGTTGGATACCAAGCGCAAAACTCCGTTAATTCGAGATGCTGATTATGGAGATGACAATTTTCCGCTGCATCAACTTCTTTCGGCGGATTCTCATCTCAGAATGCAAAATGAACCTGAACGTTCTTCTGCTCCTGACCCGTACATCAGACGTCTAGCTCACTTATTTATTATTCTCCATTTATACAGTTTCTTACCCCATCCCTCCCTCCCCTCCCCAACACCTCTCTTTTTTGAACGAGCCTTCCACCAGCGCACCCCATCGTACCACCCCACCCAACCCCCTGTGAGAGATTCGTCCAATCAGCGCCCAGAGCTTCCGCATCGCGCCGACTCACCCCCACTTTTCATCCAATCGGCGCGCAGGTTGCGTCGACGCGAAGAGTCGCGAGAAAGATCCCTCCAATCCGCACTCGCCTCTACAGCGATAGAAGTACAACCAATCAACGCTCGTCTTACATCGCGGACTGGCTACCGAGAGATTTCGCGATTATCCAATCACGATCCACGTAGCTGGAGAAAGACTAGACTAGAGTGATCGTGGAGCACTTTTCGGAAAGTCTGCACAGGGAGGGAATCACGGAAGTGTCATGACTTTTGCCCGAAATAACACAGTTCATTTTCTCTCTACCATTTTCACAGTGGATTTTCCTCCCTGAGTAATGGGGGTGATAGAGGTGGAGAATGTTTATCCCAGGTTATCTTCTGTTGGATGAAGTTTATATTCCTCGACATCACGAAACGAACCGAGTCGTGGGAACGAATACGTCATGATGTTGGCTTAGTTTAA
Source organism: Lytechinus variegatus (assembly GCF_018143015.1). Classification (NCBI taxonomy): domain Eukaryota; kingdom Metazoa; phylum Echinodermata; class Echinoidea; order Temnopleuroida; family Toxopneustidae; genus Lytechinus; species Lytechinus variegatus. Next base: position 1,487,200 of record NC_054751.1, read on the forward strand.
AAAAAAACCTGGGCAAACCAAAATAATGTTAAGCTATCAAGAGCAAAAGTAATAACATTCAACACACATTGGTGCACTTTCCGTAAACATAATAAACAAGATAATACGTAAATGAATGGCTGGTTCACAGTCTTGGGAAATTTTGTGTGATTTACATGGAAATGCGCTGTCAAAAATATCTTTCTATCTTTTGATTTGATTTATTTTATTTAAACACGGTAAAAAGCCCTCGATCAGCCAATGGCTGGTTTTCAGAGAGGCCGTGCAATATATAAACAATATAAAGAATAGCAAATCATAATAAAGTAAAATAAGTAAAACAAAAATCTATATACAAAAACACAGAGGGGGGATGAAACAAAACAAAAATAAAATCAATACAGAAAAAAGACACAACTGTAACAAACATAAAAAGAAAGTTAGGTAAAAAGGGATAATCAAGATTTCAGGACTTTTTCAATTTCAGATTCAAATGAATTTAGATTTGGTAAAATCTGTGTACGTAATGTTTATAGATAATTTTCATACCCTTCTCCCAAGAAGGTAATTTACTCTAAAGGTGAAAAAAAATCCTCAGTAAAAAGGAAAATGAACGATAACTCGGCCAACATAGCTGCATGGGCTCTTAAAACCTCGTATATCGAAATTTGAAAAAAATTGAGGGCAGCTTAGAAAATGATGTATTTTAGAAATAAGCTTACCATGAGCTACCATAAAAATATTTTGATTTTGAGATAAGTTTTGATCTTCTCTCTGGTCATCCTCTATGTCGTTCTTTCTTTCTTTCTTTCTTTCTTTCAATCTCTCTCACTTGCACCCCTCACATTTCTTAAATTTAATTTCGTTTTATTTATTTCCTTATTATTTTCTTTTTATTCTTACATCCGATTATATCGTTTTTAAGTGTGTGTATACTCTATTTATGTTGAATACACTGTAACAAGCTACAGTAAAAAATGACACCAGTTGCTTCCATACAAGACCACACCATGAGGTGTTAAAATTACACCTTAGCGATTGAACATAACACCAGACAGAGTAAAAGCATGCACTAAAGGTGTTGTAATAACATTGCATATAGGTTTTGAACTAGTAAAATGATCGGTGTTATCCTGTATCTACACCAATCAACACCTTAGTTTTTGTGTATGGTGAACAACCGGAGAAAAACCGAGATCTCGAGTACTTTCTCATAAGTTACGCTATATAGAGCTATTAATAGCTCCATGCGCTACATATGACTTTGACAAAAAAATACTGTAAATTTCCGGCAACGTGCTGCGCTATTTACAGTATACTGTAAAATCATGGAGGTAAAATGTCCATTATGAAAATTGAATTTCTTCGTTTTTCTATCAAGCAGCATTTCAACGTAATTAAGCGTGATTATATTTTCATGGTTCCCCGTAATACATACTCCTTAAAATAGAAACAAATTGAAGCCATTTCCTCATACACAATTTCCAACAACATATGCCTACATGAACATTTGCTGGAAGGGAGAACGATTTATGGTTGCCTCCTTTTATACAGAATTTATGTTTGACTTTATTTTTGTATTGTCTTCGAATATATCTTGTGAATTCAAGTGTGGACACATACCATTAGAAAATGATAACGATTTTGGATAAATCCCTCTTTTATAATGACGGTGTATACTTTTTGAATGAATTTTCTTGCCATTTTCTAGATGTGAACTTATTTTTCGGGACAAACTTGTGTAGGCCTACACCATTTTCAAGCTCCGAGATGGCGGTCTGCCACATTTCCATTGACGATATTTATATAAATGTATTTAAATAGTAAATACATATATATATTCAAGTTCATATTCATGTCTCAACCATTAAAAATTACAATTAGGAAACACAATTTACAAGTATGATTTACTAACATTTGAACTAGAATAATGTTATGTAGTTAATCAGTATGATGGACAATGTTTGCTAATTGTAATATAATGTTGAAAATGATGTGACTTATATACGTTTCTTGTTGTAATGTGGAAATAAACTATACTAAAATCGAATCAAACACTCTGATTTTTTAAATATTATTTTAAATTATAATTTTGATTTAATTTGACTTATTTACCCTTGGTAGCGTGGTCAAGAATTTTTCATTTTTAATCAAGCATTTTTCGACCCCGTATTCCAATATTTGTATTTGTTTATGAATTATAGTTATAATCTATTGTACGTTATCTAAACGTCACATTTTATCAAAATTATTTGGTATGTGTTGTAATCATTCTTGTAAATCTTGATTTATCAATAAACACAGATATTCTTGCTTAACCCCACCCCCCATAAGAAATTCAGAATAAAATACGATGCTTAATCTATTCATTAAATAGTCAGGATTATAGATTTGATACTCCTCAGGGAGTGGAGATGGTGCACTTAATGTGTGGAACAGTGATGGATCTTATGACCGGGGTAATAATAAATGCAATGTGAAAGCGCTTATTATTATTATTATCATTATTATTATCATTTTTGTTATCATCATTATTATTATTATCATTATTATTATTATCATTATCATTATTATCATTATTATTATCATTATTATCATCATTATTATCATCATTATTTAGTGCACACATTCTACGTAATGATCAAGCATCATGCATAGAGCAGACCAATAATAATAATCATATTCCTTGCATACTGAATGCTATTCCTAGTTACATAAACATAAGAAGGTCGAGTTATAGGCCTACCCTCATTATTTCAATTGTGACGTAAAAATCAAGCAAAATATGCTGGCAGTTATTTATACAGTAAATGGATGAAGGGAAGGTCGAAAGTTGAAAAATACATACTACTCAGTGCTAAGCGATTTTTGTTATATTCACATAGATTATAAGTATACTTTATAGTATAAAGATGTTAGATGGAATATCAATGATAATGATAATGAAGTACTAATAACATAACGATACTTTCTTTATTTTGCCGAAACAGAAATAAATTCCCTTTCAAGGCGTTCTGAAACAGATAATGAGTTGGTGGAATTTGAAGAAAAAAATAACAATGATAATAGTATTCAAATCTATTGATACAATAATAAAATTCATTGTAAAAACTGTGGTGTTAAAACTGACATCAGTTCGTGTTAATAGAGGACCACACCCTGAGGTGTTAAAATTACACCCATTGAACATAACTGCCAAAGAGTGTTAATGTAACAACCAAAGTAGTTGCAAAACGCCTATCGTTGTTAAACCAACACCATCAATTTAACAGCGGTGTAGAATAACTGGTGTGGTTCTCTATGTACACCGGTTAACACCACATTTGTTGACGTTAAATTAATCTACGTCTGTAGGCTGTATTCTCTTTGGGAAAATTCATGATTTATCTTCATTATTTTGCTTAAAATGTATTTGAAGATCGTCGTCAGTGGCTGTGACTTTGTACTTGGTATAGTATTGAAAAGACCATAATTTTGGGAAAATCTATAGTTTGGACAGTTTGTACGAATTTTCCTCCAACTTTTTAGCCCTTCAAAGGCCTTTTATTGAGTTAAATAATATCAATATAATTATACACAAGCAAATATTATTACACAATCAATAAATGAACCCAAACAATAATAACAATACATGTCCTTTACATTTATCTCAAGAATGAAGTGTCATCCATATTTGTTTAAAAAGCCCGATATATTCTATCTCTCATCTTCATAATACTACATAGTTTTCTCTTTGCATTTGTACACACAAGTTTTTACTATTTGAATTTTTGACGAAATGATGTTGTTCGACTATACATACCAAGTAATTCAATGCATCATTTCTTTTCTCATCGAAACCAAAGATTATGTTATGTAAGATTTTGATTAATAGTTACTAGTATTCAAAATCAAAGTAAGAGATTGTGATCGAGAATGGAATTTATGTATATATTCAACATTACACAGTCAAACTTATATAGAGTTTTTCAATTGCCAATCATAATGATAATCGCAGAAGTAATGGAATACAACAAAATAGAACAATGCAATTTGAAAACGTTTCAGTGCATATCATCCTTTAGACATAATTTATTTTCGTGCATGAATTATTTTTGTCACACGTAAAGGGTTATGGAAGAGCCAATCATTATCATGTAAAAACGATGTTAAACACGTTAAGCAACGCTGTTTAAGCCCGTCACTCTAAAAACTATTGCTTAATATCTTAAGCAATTGTTTAAACTTTTTAAAACAACTTGTTTAAAAGTTTAAACAATAGTTGATAGAGTGACTGGCTTATAACAAGTGGACGTCATAGTGCTAAATATAGTGAAGATTTAATATAGTCTCTTGGCCATTACCACAAATGAAGAAATTTGTGAAATTGAAGAAAAGAAATGTTTATATAAAAAATGAGAAAAAAAATATGTAAAGGGATGGTCCGGGCTGAAATTTTCGGCATTTTGCTCAGTGAATTCTATTCTATGTATTAAGATATAAATATTTTCAGCCCGGACCATCCCTTCAAATATTCCGCTTTTTTTTCATTTTTTTTAATATAAACATTTCTTTTCTTCCATTTCACAAATTTCTTCATTTCATTCATTCATCAAAATCGGTTAACAAATAATAAAGTTATCGAAGTTTAAAGTGTAGCAATATTTTGTGAAAACAGTCGTCATGAATATTCATTAGGTAGGCTGATGATGTAAAATCTCCACTTTCCGTTTTCTTATGTTATTACATAAAAATCATAATTTTTTTCATTATTTTATACTTGTGTGAATAATAATATGTCTCCCTTATAAGGAAATAAGTTGCAGCAATAAATATCTAATGCACTAAATCAGTTGTCAATCCAATTTTTCTAGTTCTTGGAGGAAAAATTTGAATAAACCTAATTTCATATAATAAAATACAAAAGAACTAGTGGAGACGTGACATCATCAGCCCACCTAATGAATATTCATGACGACTGTTTTCACAAAATATTGCTAAACTTTAAATTTCAATAACTTTGTTATTTGTTATCCGATTTTGATACAATTTTCGGCATTTTGCTAAGTGAATTCTACTCTATTCATTAAGCTATACATACTTTCAGCCCGGACCATCCCTTTAAAATCAATTCATTGTGAAGGGTGGTGAAATTCAACACTCGTAATGAAAGGATTAAATGGAATTGATCACCCCTTAAAAGGTCAAGGAGTGACAGCATTAACACCCCTTGGCCATTCCTATACCATTAAACCGCCTTTTTTTACTGCGATATATTGTGATGGCAGTGTTGATGGTGCAGTGTCTTTACTTGGTGGTGGGGTGGGGCGGGGGGAGGGGGCGATGGAGGTATAATGCTGATTGAGTATATTTCAAGTTAATTAACCCATAATACTTCCTTTTGATACGATTAACCGTCGACTAAAGTCTATCGATACGAACTTATAACGATAATACGAAGGTCATTTTCTGTCCGAAAGGATGGGGGCAAAAGGGACGGGCAAAATTAATATGAGGGTATCCGAAACCTTTTCCAACCCCACCCACTTATTGCCCCTTTGTAGTCAAGGAAATTAATTGTATATAGGTAAGTCATTTGCTTCTAAAATAAGCTACATTGAGAAAGGGGCTCATTTATTTCTGCCCGGTAATTCTTAGTTCTGCCTGGTAATTTGTATAAATTTTATCTCTTATGCTGATCAGAGATGGCATCTCAAAGCGCTTTGTTTCTTGTGGAAAAGGAGCTATACTTGTATGATTATGGACTATTCTCATTGTTCATTGGGGCATCGATTAATGCCGTTGCTGTGTTTAAGTGTTTAACGGCGCTCTCATAAAAACAAAACCACAAAAATATATGCGCCACGCAGGTGCTAACTTTAATTAACGGGTCGTACTGTGACAGAGTGTCGCACTGCTGTTGATTAATATGATGATTGTAATATTTTTTAAAGGGCTAAACAACGCTATAACAATAAGCTGATTTCAATAAAATAGAAATTTAAGCAAAGATATAACACTGAAAATATCTTCAAAATCGGATGTGAAATACGACAGACATATGACATTCAAAATTTCGCTCAGTAGGTCCATGATTCCACAAAACAGTTAAATAGTTATATAGTTGCACATCATAGTCGGTATTAAGGAACCGATGACGTCACTCACTTATTATTATTTTTTTTATTTTGTTTTATGAAAAATATCATAGTCGGTATTAAGGAACCGATGACGTCACTCACTTATTATTTTTTTTTTGTATTTTGTTTTATGAAAAATATAACGTTTTAATAGTATTCAAGTTCAGTCCAAGTTCAAGTTTTATTTCATTTCTCAACTCAATACAAGATAAGGAACAATTACACAGATATAAAATGATAACCATACAAATCAATACAAATGAATATACATTGCAAGCAATATGACTACAAGAAAAGTAAATAAATATTTATTGTAAACACTAAATAACGTGATAATTATTAACCAATAACAAAATATACTATGGAAACAGAACAAAATGTAAGCCATTCTCTTTTTTTTTTTTGCAAGGCTACCTTTATAACTCTTTTTTTCTCAATAAATAAGGTTGAGTAAATGGAAGATCCACTAAAAAGCAGGGCTTGTTGAATGTGGACCCCTCAGAGAATTAATCAAAGATTTGTAAGTACAGGAATAAATCGAAAATGAGAATGAGAGAGAGAAAAAGGAATAAGGTTGATGTGATGGTAGATGAAGAAATACCGAGATTAAATTCTTCTTCCATTAGGAAGAAGAATTTAATCAAAAGGATAGGGATAGAATATCCTCATCATAACATACGTGAGAGGGTTTAGTATTATTTCTTAAAACGAAAATAGAAGCGGTTTTTTCGCCAACAATGTAATCAACTGCAGTAATTGAGAAACAAAATATAATAGGTGTTGGTTTAAAACAATGTCAGCAGGACAACGAAATGAACTTAGTTTTGAATTACTTTCAGTACACAATGCATAAAATGTATAAGTTAATTTATGTCCGAGACAATATAGGCTACTCATCCCCATCCGATACAGTATAGAGCTGAAATGCTCTTGGATTGTGTGTGAAGTGGCATTGCCATTTTTTTTCGATTGTTCTTTGGGCATGATGTTGCCATCATAAAATGATGAAAAGTGGCCCATTGTTGTAATATATTTCAATTTAGTTAAAGAGTCACCTTTTTTCAAATCTGCAAAACTGAAATATCGTATAATCCAAAGATTGAAGTATTTTTTTTTTACAAATGAACATGGATCACTTTAAGAGCTCTTAGAAGTTTTACAGGAATAAAATTCCTATGCTCAATATCACTAACCCTACAATATCATTTGCATATCGCTGTGATGTGCACATCTAACTTTATTGTGAAAAATAAGCGATTTTTTAAAAAGCATTATATTCTTTATTTTATATCCAATTTCGATGGAATTTTCAACATATTGTTATTTGATTTTTGTTATTCAATTAAAAAATGCACTTTATTATTATTATTATTATTTTTTTTTTTTTTGGGGGGGATGGGATGCTTCTTTCTCTTTCATGCCAGTACATAATATCAAGCAAAATGACAAGTCATTCTAGAAGTTATAACTTCTAGAATGACAGGTCATTTTGCTTAACGATGTTTCAGGTTTTTTTTTTACCTGAATCAACAGGACCAAGGGCAGATGTAGATCCTATCTGAGGGGCCGAAATGTAGTAGAGTACCCTCTTGGTTTCAAACCCTGGTCACCTAAATTATATATATATTTTCTCGATTTGTCTATGATATGGGTGAATTTAAACTGGGTTTGCAAATCTTACGTCAACGTAAATCTCAGATGACGATATTACTATGGTTTCCTTCATATGATATTAAAGAAATTAAGTTGAAAGAAAGAATTTAAGAATTGATTATTAAAACAAAATCAGAAAAGTGGAGATGGTAAATAAAGTAGAAAAGCGTACAACTGATACTCATCATTAAACATATAAAAAGCATATAACTTTTGTTTTAAAATGATCAATAAATCAATCAGTCAATACATTGAAAAAATTCCGTGCATTAGAATAAATGAAATCCAAATTTTTTTTGAAAAACACATCTCTAATAAAAAATTGATCAATAACAGGGCCTGTAAATAACATTATGGAAATACTATGCATGTTACATAATACTTATGAATTGTAACGTTAACCCTGGTAAATTTTAACCCTTACATGTTTATATTTCGGAAATGGGAGTTAAAAAGGTAGTATTATCATACAGGGCCCAATATTAACTTGTCACTTTAAAGCGGGGTTCATTAGGTGTATAAGAATGCAACGCCGCGGGTCTCTCTCGCCCGTAAATATTTTTTATCACCCAAAATGGCGGGAAGAATGCTGGTACCCTATCTTCTAAAAATTCTCTTATAAATTGGGGTTCTTTTCCAATTACGAATCACATGCAATATTCTCCATGTGTATGTGGAAGTTCTTCGTAGTGTTGGCCTCTCTTTCAAATTGGGTGATATAGAACTCAAAATCAGGCAAGGTTTTTCATCAAAATGCTTGTAATAAAAAAAATGTTTAAATTCTGGAAGTGGCAAGTTTGATGGAGGGATGATAGGCCTGCAAAGTGGAACGATTTGACCGAAGAGATGATACGATACTTGAGAATATATGAGCTCCAGTCGGAAATACATAAGGAGGCATGGTGAGTTTTAATTACTTTCTTTTTCTTATTTGAACATGTGCAGTTCTGGATATTGTGGGTTAGTGATATTGAGCATAGGAATTTCATTCCTGTAAAACTTCTAAGAGCTCCTAAAGTGAGTCAAGTTCATTTGTAAAAAAAGATACTACACTGTTAGAAAATTTATCCTTAAAATAAAAGAAGTTCCTGCAGCAGAGTCTCTAGAACACCTGTAATCTTACCAGATTGCGTAATCCTACATGAAATTGGTATTTGGTGGATGGAATCTTACAAATTTCCTCGAATAGAACATCATTTTCACCTTTTTAAACAGACCTGTTCTGTTAAATTGCAGAAAAAAATCATGTTTTATGAATTTACAGAATGATTCTGTTACTGCTTTCTGCAAAATCTGTAAATTTTTTCTGTAAAATCACAAGATTTTTAACAGTGTACGATCTGTAATCGACATTGCCGATACAATATTGTACGAGGTCGCAGTCACGTGGTCGCTGAAGAAACTTGAATTAGTAGATATTAATACATTGTATCATACGCTATATTCTGATGATGCAATGTATTTTTTCGCCACTTTTGAGGATGGTTGTACGAGTAGATTTCAAACACGTATTGATTTCAGGGTACTGTATAATACTACTACTACGAATAATATAGGATTTGTTTAGCGCACGTATATAAAGTATCATAAATACATAGATGTTATTCTTGATATAATTATATTGTCGTAAAACTTGTTGCAATTAAGTAAAGAGGGTGAATTATATTAGATGCAAGCGTGAAGAGAAAACTCTTTTCTCTTCTTACTCTGAGTTTAGATGACACATTTCACGTATTCCTGTTTGAATATATAATTTTCCATTTTTGATTTGATCATTTAATTCTATTTCTGCATTCACATCAGTATCATACTTTCAAAGTATACAGCATACTAAGGCAATATAAATAACAAAAACTATAGTAATAGCAGTAATATAAGCAGTGAAAATAAATATCACAAGATGTATTATACATTTTACAAAAATAATAATCTTTAAAGGAATGCAGGGGACCGCCAATGTGAGCCTGTTCAGTTTGATAAGTCATAAATCAAACGTTCAGTTTCATATAACATGATGAAAAGTACATAAATTATCTGAATGTCTTGAAGGGATTGCGATTAATAGCTGATTATGAATTATCCATGTCAAACCAGAACTTTTATTGTAAAGGACATTATATTCAATTCTGACCATAAACATGATCGGGAGATGGCGCTATTTAACTCTGCTGCCAATGACAAGGGTGAGAAATCCCAATTCCAAGTACAGAGGTGTAGTGGAACGCGGTCGTACGGCGAGTCGAAAACAACCGTTTTAGTAATTTTTTATTCAAACCACCTATACAGTGCGTATCAAAAAAGGGGACAGATTTGAAAAGTCTTTAAAAAATTGTTTCAAATTATCATATCTATATTTTGATGTTAATAGATGCCCTGATATCTAATCTTTGAAATGCAATTTTCAAAAATATATTTTGTTCATGCTTGAGCGAACATGTAAAAAACACATGTAATAAATTATGATATATATCGACGTGGTGAGGACGTTCCCAAATAAAAATGAACACATAATATTCTTTGTTGACATATCCGGACTTTGGCCCGAATTCACAAAGGAGGTTTAAACCAGGAGCTAGGTTTTTTTGTGAATTCGGGCCTTTATGTGTGAGGTGTGTGGGCACAGTGGCTGTTTGCAACTAGAATGAACAAAAAAAAAAATGAAGGGCCATACACGGCGTTTGGCGCTAAATTTATAAAACAACATTCTGATTTTATGATAGATTTCAACATAATATTCTCATTATGTAACCCCTTCCTTTCTCTTTCACTTATATTAGTCTCATTGTGAGAAACGGGGGGGGGGGGTTGGTGTAGGCTGCACTCTCCCAAATTGATTTTTTTTTCTTTTTAGTGTATACAAAATCCTTTAGTTTTATTTTCTATAATTAACACTTAAAAAGGCCCTCAAGGCGAGCTCCTTAATTGCCTTCCGCCCTGTCCCTAATCTCCGAAACACTTCTATATTATAAATCGATGCTTGTATCCCCCGGTCCCTCCCGTGATGGGTTAACCCACGGTTTGCCCTTGCAAGTACATGGAATTCGATGGAATGGGCATATTTAATGCATATTTCCAAATTATCAATAAATTTTAAGGAAGTGAAGAAGAGGGAGCCAAAATAAGGATAAGGACCGGGGGGGGGGGGCAAGCCCGGGAGCAGGATGGGAAAGATGAAGAATTCGGAAGCCAAAGGAACAGAGATACGAAGGGTTAACATGGTTAAAGAGACACACGGTCGGAAAATCGACTTTAATCACGTGATCAGGATCAGAAACGTTAAGGAGACACGTTGTCAGGCATGGAGAGATTCGACTTTAATCACGTGATGAGAAACGTTAAGGAGACACACTGTCAGGCATGGAGAAATTCGACTTAAATCACGTGATCTTGGATCGGAAGCGTTTTTAAGGAGACACACTGTCAGGCATGAAGAAAATCGACTTAAATCACGTGATCTTGTCAATGTGACCGATATAATGGGCATGAATATTATCCAGCAATGTCCAGTATATCGGTGACAATGAGATGGTCATGTGGTCATCGTACTTATGACGTCACCATTACCATGGCTACAAACATCGTCAACATGGATACAACATCATTTCCTATTTAGGTTCCTTTACCAGGTCGGGTTGGTCTGGTGGCAAGTTTTGGACTTCTTTGAAAGGGATTACAGTTCGAATTTAGCAGAAGCACGCAGTGGAGTCGAAATATAAGTCAAATTATATAAGTTGAAGTATAAATCGTAGTAGTCGCGTTAGTTGTATGATTCGTATAAGAAAAGTCGCATAAGTCGAATAATTTGTATATAATTATGTAGGTGATAAGTCGTATGAGCGTTACAGGTTGTTGTATTGACTCTTATTAGTTGACGGACTGAATTCTCCTCAGTTCTATTCTCCTTTTACTAAGAGTATTATGTCTTCTTCCAGTCTGGTACAGTCCGCCACTGGCGTATTATCGTACCTTAAACGTCATCAAACTTGATCACAAATATAATATATACAGAACCATTTTTGTTTTAAGTTTGAAGGTGTATAATTTAAATAGTTTTAATGATTTAATTATTCTCTTTTATAACTTAAATGATCCTATATAATATATGTAATAATATAAATGCTTTTAATCGTTCTCTTTTTCACATGAACATAGAGTTGCTCTCATGCAACAATGATGATAATAACTGGATGAATGGGTAGTTATTCCTTCTCTTTTATATTTCTTGAGTTAAATGAAAATAACTCAAATTGCATATACACAATAAAATTTAAATAAGTGGGTTAAGACGTTCGTCAGCTATGTAGGCAGATACTGATAAAGCTATTAACTGATAATGTCAACATTAAAAAATAGAAGCCATAATATCGTCAATTTTAATCAGGTTTCGATGGAATTGTCAGTGTTTTTCATCTCAATTTTACTCTCTTCATCCGATCGATATTAAAATCAGAACACCCTTTCAGAAAACATTGAAAAGATGCAGCTATATAAAATTATAGGCCCGATAGGGAAATTCGTCAAAAATAATTTCGAGCTAAATAGAATAAATTTGCAGGAGTTTCTGCATTTATTGTAAAGTAAAAATAAATTTACAATACATAAACATAATCGTAGTATGACATTACAGTACATTGTAATGTGACAAATTTATTGCAGTGTCATACAATGCAATTTAAGGATAAGACAAAGTAGTGAAAAAAACAACAACAACAAATGCAGTGGAAAACTATATAAGCAAAAGAAATGCCAATCTAATCATATTAATAATAATACTAATCATATTATGCTGATACTGGACTTTCTTGTAGCAATCGTTTGAATAATCACGATGATATATGAATGTAATCACCATTCCACCATATAAAATTGTTTCTACATTAATAAAAAATTGTTAAAATGATCAATAGGCCACGATTACAGGAAAGATGGTGACACGACATTTTCTCCTGCGACATTTGCTCCGGTCGTAATATCTCAGAGGGAATGGGGTTAGAGTTATAATAAAAAGTTTTTGGTTCAGAATAATGTAGAGATAAGGATTGGGGGTAATATAGTTTTGGACGTTAGATTTTATGTTTGGCTTAACTTTCAGGTTTTCCATCGGAGCAATTGTCGCCAGAGCAAATGTCATGGAACGGGATAGATAGCCGATCACAGTCCAGATCTTCCCATGACCAGTTCAGAGGTTCAAAGAAACACAAGATAGTTTGAGTTGGTCAACATAGTTGATCAATATCTGGACATTAGATTTTTCAACCAAATCGATCACCCCACCTCCCAAAAATCATCTTGACCACATCGTGATTGTGACGTCATCTATCATTCATCAGTGACCGGGTAAACGTTTCACAATGGAAAAAACAGTATAACTTTATCATGATGACCACCTGTTCTCATTAGATAAATGATATAAAGTTAGAAATCGATTTTAAGATGCTATATAGACGGAACGGTCATTTGGGTTGTGAAAGGATCTTACGATGATTTTGTAGTGGAATTAGAAGTAGAGGGTAGATTAAGAAGTAGAATTAGTTATAGAAGTAATTATAGTATAGGCGGTAGTAGTATATAATACTACTACTATTAGTAGCAGTATAATAGCAGCAGCAGCAACACCAGTAGTAGTAAAGTTGGATAGGAGTAGTAGTAGTAGTGTAGTAGTAGTAGTAGTAGTAGTAGTAGTAGTAAATTATGCACAATAATAGTGGCTGTATAAGGTATTTAAAAAACCCTACAAACCGAACATGGTGGCTCAGGGGTAGAGCGTCCGCCTCATGAACGGAGGTCGTGGGTTCGATCCTCGGCCGAGTCATACCAAAGACTTATAAAAATGGGACCTTCTGCCTTCTTGCTTGGCGCTCAGTATAGGAGAAGGGTAATAATAACATAATGTTATGCAGGGCCCGCTGGTAGAGCAGTTTCCTAACTGAAGTGGCTACCCTGAGTAAATGAAACGTTATTATTATTATCATTATTATAATGAATGATAATAACACCGTTTTATCTACCAAGGGTAGCAACTTCAGTTGGGAAACTGCTCTACCAGCGGTCCAGCATAACATTATGTTATTATTACCCTTCTGCTATACTGAGCGTCTAGCAAGAAGGCAGATGGTTCCATTTTTATACGTCTTGGGTATGACTCGGCCGAGGATCGAACCCACGACCTCACGAGGCCGGCGCTCTACCACTGAGCTACATCCCCGACAGAATTATATATCATAATGCTGTATTCAAGACCATCCCAAATAATTCTTAGAAATTTCGAGATAACAACGGCGCTTAAAGGTTTATGAAAAATGTAGATTATTATTCATCATTCAAAAAAATGTTTGAAAGTAAAAAGATTATCCACTATAAAGTTTAAATCCCGTTCATACACTTTGCCCGGATACGGATGCAGATTTCCAAATTTACATTGATATCATGAAGGCTATGCCCTCATATTAAAAAAAAAGTTTACACTAGACGCTCTCCAGGACAAGGGGAGGCATTAACGAACAACTTTCCTCTATATTGAAAGGGTACCTGCATTGCCTAAGAACAAGCTTTGTTTAAAGCGCCCCTTATCTCGATCGAGGCCTGCACTTTTTCTCCAGACAAAGCACACGGTATGGTGGCATTACAGAAGCAAATCAAATCCATAACACCTGAAATAAAAAGAGGCGCGCACCTTTCTTTTGTTTTTACCAAGAGGGAAGCTGAGTGTGGAATAAAGAAAGAACACCTGAGCCCATCAAATAAAGAACACCAGGGGCCGTTTCATAAAGCTGTTCGTAAGTTAAGAGCGACTTTAAGAACGACTGGTGATCCTTTCTTACGCGCTAAACCATCATATACCATTTACCAAAAGAAAGGATCACCAGTCGATCTTAAAGCCGTTCTTATCTTACGAACAGCTTTATGAATCACCCACCTGGGCCCCATCTTACAAAGAGTTATGATTGATCCAATCAATCGTAACTCTATGGAAATCTATCGGTGTCATAATTTTTCATACAGGACATTGCAAAATGTCCTTTGTAAACAAAAGGAGAATATCTAGAAAGTTTTTGAACATACATGCATTTTCTATGTTGACTTTGCTGGCTTTCCATAGTTGCGATTGATTGGATCAATTGAGATAAAGAACACCAGAAATCTGAACAATAATTTTGTTTTTCTTTGACTACTTTGTTTTGAAACATACTTTTGAATTATATTTCAAATTTATTTTCATGAATATTGCATATTGGAATAAAGTCACCAAAATCTGACACAAAATCATCTTCGTTAGATCTGGATGTAACCTTTTGGAAAAGCACCTTTTAGAACCGTTTCCCAAAGCAAATACTTTATATGATTTCATTTACCCTCGTATCGTTTAATTGGAAGAGTGTTTAGAAGTATTTTTTAAACTTGATAATCTATCATCATTGTAAGTAATTTTTAAGTGATTATATTCGCTCGTGTGTTCACCAATAGCGTAAGATTTGGAATCTACGAGTAAAAATGCCTTCAAAATTATTTTGATTTTTATACACCGGATTTATATTGAATATAAGTAGACAAAACAGGATTCCACTAATGAATAACTTCATGCATTATCGAAACAGAATTGTTTAGAATTATTTCTCTGAGTATGATATAGTAATCTCAATGCTCTATCGTCGGTTAAAAGACACAATACCAATATATCCCCCTTTTCCCATTTTCTAAAAACAAAATATTTCACCCTTCATACTTTCTATTGAATTCTCCAGTAAACGTTCGAATTGATGGGCAAAGTCAGACGTCATCATTATCAAATGCATCTTGAGTCTTTAAATTAACTAACTGAGAAATTTAATTCAAATGCAACACCCTAGAATGTATAACGAAATATTCAACGTTACATGGCAACATTTTCAGCTAACATTGTAGTGCATTCCAATAAAATATTCAGATTTATACCGATGTGATGTCGTCAGTCAAGCCTGAGAACATTTTGTGCTTCTATTTGCTGGAGTTCATATATAAATCCCACATATTCACATTCGGACGTTACATCATTACATATTTAGCTCAAAACTGGTTATTATACATCATGTGCTGTATGTTTAGGGTTCATAAGCATATACGTGTACCAAACTATATGTGTTGAATTATCCTAATGCACTTCGGAGCAGTTAGTTTTATACAGACAGGGTCGCAGTGATAATAATTATACCCGCATTTCTCAACGAACGAGATTGGATTACGGTCCCAACCATACGGCGTGTACAATTACAAGGCGGGTAACGATTTGCATAAAATAAAGAAAGAAACGGGGGGCTGGCTAAAATGAAATTTATGTGTGTGCATATTTCGTCATGTGCTAAATTGTTCTTTGTTGATTGTATAGATTTGGTCCGTTCCGGGGGAAGGTTATTTGAATGGGTGCGAGAGTAGGGTGGACATCATTCTCCAACTAGGATGGGCAAGGAGCTGGATTTGGGACTTTCGGAGTCTGGTCTCTGCACGGAGGAGGTTTAATTGAGTTCTTGGTCCTAATTCTGGTCCCAGTTTATGGTGCGTCGTGGAGATCTATGAGGTAAAGTCTGTTTGGATATTCGTGTAATACAGAAAATGTGAATGGGCCTGAAGGGTGCAACGTGATTTAATCTGGTTTACCATGCATCTGAAATGGTAAGTATATTCCTTCTGTTGGTGTTCTATACCTGTTTGTCTGTCTGTCTATCTCCTATATTTTCGGGACACCATCGATTCCTCAAAAGTATACTTCGCATAATAGCTCTGATCTCTTTATCCCATTTAGGGGGCACTTTCGATAAATATGGTGTACAATATTCATTCAGACATAGAAGTTGCAAACTTACAACTCGCTACTTGAGTCAAAAAAAGAAAGTGAACAATATGTTCTTGTTTTGGTTTTGAGAGTTTTTTATATCGAAGTTTGCTAGGCTTATAGAATTATACTTACTGTATGTTTTCGAGTGGTATTCTATACCCTTCTAACTTTGTTTATACCATGTAGACTTATTTCAAATTGATAATATTTAATGAGTGATTTTCAGAATATATTCCAAAATGGCCTATTGCAGCAGCAGCAGCAGCAACAATAACAACAATAACCAAAAAAAAAATAAATAAAAATAAACAAATTAAAATACAGCGGAAACGTTTAACGTCTGATAACAATCTAAAAGACTCGGAAACATGCTTAAATGATTATAATGAAATTCCCCTTAATTTTCTTATAATGAATAATTATGCAAATTTATTTCCATATGTATTATTAATACAGAGCATCAATTATCAACGATAAAATAAAATTGATTAGTAATCACATGTAGGACCTTAACTTCGAGAAATTACCATACCTCAATTATAATTCGTCCTTTACATTCAATACGAATGAATGAGAACAAAGAGCCTGCGTGCAAGAAAAAAAAAAATTTCCAGGTACTTAACAAATAAAAGGAAAGACTCTGCTGTCTTGGCACTGCCGACAATGATTCGTTGCGAAAAATTTGCAGGTAGTTGAACAGGAAATTGTTAATGGAGATCAACCAACACGGGATGCATATTACTAGTAAATCCTCGATTTCGGAGAATTTATTTTCAAATATGTATATTCACATAATTATTAATCTGTATTCATTTATATAAATTATCATTTTATCTATCAATTTTCCTATTTATCATTCACTCATTCATTCATCGATATACATGTATATTCATTTATTTATCTTGTTCACTGTTTTCCTTAATTTTTTTTTTCATTTCTATTTACAGATTTTTCCTTTATTTTCATGTTTTATTTCGTATGCTATCATTATCATCATTATTATTTTACTCGTTATCATCATCATCATCATCATCATCATCATCACCATCATCATCATCATCATCATCATCATCATCATCATCATTATCATCATTATTATTATTATCATTATTATTATTATCATTATTATCATTATTGTCATTATTAGCAGCAGTATAGTAGTATTTTTATGATTACTATTCATTATTATTATTATAATCATTATCCTTATCATTATTATCAAAGTTATGTAATAAAGCGGTCTAAAGATAATAATCAGATAATAGTGTATATGATGATCATACTTCTACTACCTACTACTACTACTACTACTACTACAACAACAACAACAACAACAACAACAACAACAACAACAACAGCAACAACTACTACTACTACTACTACTACTACTACTACTACTACTACTACTACTACTACTACTACTACTACTACTACTACTACTTCTACTACTACCACTACTACCACTACTACTAGTAGTAGTAATAGTGGAGCCCAGTGGATAAATCTTCTGACTTCGAATCAGAGGGTCGTGGGTTCGAATCCCGGCCATGGCGTAATTTCATTCAGCAAGAAATTTATCCACATTGTGCTGCACTCGACCCAGGTGAGGTGAATGGGTACTCGGTAGGATTAATTCCTTGAATGCATGAGCGCTGAAAGGCAGCTCGAGCTAAAGCCGGGGTAATAATAATAATAATAACAACGCGCCCCAGAATATATTTCTAGATAGATGGCGCTATACGAATGCCTATTATTATTATTACATTACTACTATTATTACTACTATTAATCATGACAGTAATAAAACATAAATAGATCATAAGACTAATTAAAAAGACTAGTCAATTTTAGGACCACTCTAAGGGACAAGTTAATTTGAATAAAATGAGTAAAAAATTGGTGAATACTTCATGAAAACCTGAAATTTCTGACAATTTCAAATTCACTTTTATTTCAAAAATATATATTCGTCACTGGTAGTATGCAAATGTAAGAGACGGTGAAGACACATTCCTATTCCTTTGTTTGTATTATTGTATTATATATTTCATTTTTTTCTCATGTAATTTATATACAGTCGGGTTCAACGTCTCATGATTATTTGGAATCGCTTTTATTGCTACCCGGATTAAAACTTATCATGGTTCAATCAAGTACTCATTTAGTATCAAATCCATAAAACATTAAATAATTGACTTTCATTTTGTTACAATAAGAAATAAACAGTGGATAAGTCGCATGATCGACCTTCCCATTTGCATACTATAATATTATGCACGCATAATAACGACTTTTAGAATTAAGCAAAACTTTAAGATTGCAAATGCTTTTCTTTCATATTGGATTTTTAAGAAATGTAAAGTGGTTGGCTGATTTGAATTTTGCTATCTGAATTATCTCGGTATTTGGGTGTGGGGACTTGACGTTCAAAAACATTATTGTCAAGAAAACTGAGCTTCACATAAATCAAGGAGAGGTAATTTTATTAATACAAATTTCAGATCGTATACACTCTTAAAAAGGTTGGTAAAAAGGCATACTTTTTAACCATCATTCGGCAAATGCTGTTCACACAACTATTGGTTTAAATCTGTCCAAATCGGGTAATAAAAACTTACAATTGGCTAATTTTGCTCAACTGGCTAATAATTTCCCAGAATATATATATTTACCAACATACATTACCCAACAAAGTGGACAGTATATTGCCCAAGAGTTTAAGTGTGTATAGTACGAAATGTTTTCTCCGTAAACTAAATTATATAACAACATGAAATAGAAAGACTAGTAGACAACATGAAAAATGATACTAGTAAGTATGTAAATTCAATAGATAGGTTGGTTAAAATAGATGAGGATCAGGGGGTTGAAAAGGAGAAAAAACTTTTGCTTCAGATTCTTAAATACAACGTGAACATAACCTTTCCACCCTATAAGCTCCTTATTGGTGCACATCACTACGTCACGTGACTTTAAGCTTTATACGTACGGGAACGTCGCCAATAACTTGCATTAAGCCAACTTCTGTGTATGTATGTAATAAACAAACAGAAAGTTGCGATCATGAATACATTGTTCATTATTTGTGTTATTGGTAAACTCACACCACCATGTGACTTGGGAAATAGGGTATTATTCTGTCTGATTCATTAAGAAAATTTAGAAGATTTCGATTTTTTCTTAAATGTTTTACTGTAAGAGTTAAATTTTATTGATATTTAAAGGTTATTCAGGTAATCTGTTTGTGTCTGATTTCTTCAAAGTTTTTATTTTCTCTTGACTTTCCTTTGAATTTATTATTGTGTTACAAATGAAATAATGTTATTTTTTACAAAGTGTGTTTTTTGTAATTAAGGTAAGAACGTATCCATCAAATTAATGGAAATGGCATAATATAATGTAGGCCTTCGATGTTACAGCAATGGTGATTTCAGGGATTCTTTTTTTTTAATTTCTGAACTAATTTAGCTCCAAAAATGAAAACAAATACTACATTGTATTGAAGGTATACTGCAAAAACTCCGGTGTTGATTTAACACCAACCCGGAATATATTGAAACAACACTAGTGACTAGTTTGGAATCAAACCGATGCTGTTTTAATACTAATTGGTGTTGTAAAAAACACCTTTCTGGTGTTAGACCAAAACGAAACTGTTTTTTTTTAAACTTCTCTGGTGTGAAAATATATAGATTCCGGGCTGATGTTAAATCAACACCGGAGTTTTTGCAGTTTAACATTGATTTTTTTTAAATAAATCCTCATGAATCCCTCTCCTCGGTCTCTACAACTACTTATCAAATCATTTTGAAAGTCGGATCTACTCAGATTTCGCAAGAGCACGTCATCATCTTCTGTCTACGTTGTCAATCTAAGTAGTAGTGCCGCAGGTACTGATTTTAAAAGGGTTACCTGTACACGACTACTTAAATTGGCAACGATTGGAATATCAACGCTCGGATTCTTCCACTCGCGTAAAGGATATTTAACCGATTAACGGTACAATATTCCCGATGTCAGATTGAAATAATTCAATATAGATATTTGCGATTTCGGATTGAACGTTTTCATATTTCAGTTTAAGTTAATGAAATAGATTTCTATTGCTCTTAAACCAACGATATCGATGGATAAAATACAACCTATGAACAGTAGATGAAAGGAAAATATCCAATAGGCCTACTGTTATTTTCTCAAGTACATGTTATATGCCACAAGTTTTCAAAGGGATCGGTGCTGCATTTCTTAGCATTACCCCAGTGGATAACATCAACCAGCAAAAATCACAAAATCATGCCATACTCTATTATGAAGATTAACAATCTTGAAGCAATAAATAATGTTTTAATTTTGCTTGAGGTGAGCACTGAAGAAAAAGAAGAAGAAAAAAAAAAAATCCGATCCCCAAATCGGTTACAACCAAATATTCTGATCAGTTTGAGAAAATTTGCGGTTAACTGATTATTTGAATATCCTTGCAGGCTGGACTCATCGGCCCGTATTCTGAAGTCGGGTTTAATTTAAACTCTGGTTTTAAGTTGTGGTTTAACTATGGAAAGCCAGTTGTTACATAAATCTCTAACAGTAGCGGTTCAATATATCAGCTCGTTTGACTCCCAAAACATTCTTAACTGTCTGGGAAGGATAAGTATGACAGTTGTCTTCACCATTAAAGAATTAGTACAGAGCACAGTAAACATACCGGTAAGAAGCATTCACTGTAAACATTGAAATGTTTGGCTTCCCATAATTTTAGCACAGGTAGTCCTCTAAGTTAAAACCGACTTCAGAATACGGGCCATCCAGTTTTGCTGTGGAAAACAATATAGATCTCCGAACCGACTTTCCAGTCATTCAAAACATTCACTATAGGCCTATTCAGTTTTTGATACATGATTTAAAAAAAAAAGTATCTTCGAGAAAATGCAGGGCATAGATTTTTATCCCCGTGATCAAAATATGTTTTATGTACCGCTCATGCAAGAGAGCCGAATGACTTTTTTCCCTTCAAATTTGAATAGTGAAAAGTGGCATGGCTTGAATAAGATGTTTATACATGTGTTCCCCTTTTAATCCATGTTAAGCAAAGGATGTTCAATGATTAATTTTTGTTATTCTGTAAATTGCAAGATATATGTATTAAGATCGAAGAGAGACTTATGTTAAATAAGCTGTTATTTTCATCAATATATTAAGATTTCATATACACACCATTTTTATTCTTTTGGCTAATTCATTTTAATTCAACACTATTACGTTTCAAGTTAGGCCTACAACATAGTTAT
Organism: Lytechinus variegatus; assembly: GCF_018143015.1. Classification (NCBI taxonomy): domain Eukaryota; kingdom Metazoa; phylum Echinodermata; class Echinoidea; order Temnopleuroida; family Toxopneustidae; genus Lytechinus; species Lytechinus variegatus. Next base: position 1,509,045 of record NC_054751.1, read on the forward strand.
AAAGAGACACGAAACATTCTTTTTTTTTACTAATGGCCACATGAACTGCAATAAAAAATATTTATATCCATAATGTTTCCTAAAGTTTTGTGTCGGCTTCTGATTCTGTTAAGAAAACAACGACAAAGAAAATCCCGAGGTAAACCGGAAATATAATTATAGTTCAGCCTACAACGCCCCGGATGTTGCAGATCACATGACTTCGTTCTATTCTAAGTACTAGTGCCGTAGGTTACTAACTGGAAAGGAGTAAAGCTAGTCTATAGCTTCTCAGACCTGTTGCACTGGTGCTTAACACGGAACAAGTCTAATTCATCGCAGAAGCTTCGAGAACAGCCAACTTTGAGGACTACCGATGACGACTACGTCTTTGAAAATAACAGCATTGATCATAGAATATCGAGCGAGGTTTTCGAGGTTTTATCGCTAACTTCACATCTTCTACTGATAAGTAGTATGAGCAGGGGAAGTGATGATATGCTAGTTTTTAAAGACATTCAACTGTGTTAAATGCCATTGAATAATTATCAAACCCAATTATCAGTATCAGGAATCATATTTATAAGTAGTTAATATAGCATTAGATATAATGTGGATTTGCTGATATTATATACGAATTAAGAGTTGACTTTATTTCAATTCCGAAATGTATTTTTTCTCCACTTAAAGGGATTGTTATGAATTCAGTTATTGTATTTTTAATTCATCTTTATGAATGCTCCGATGAAACTGTAATTGGAACAACCTTTTTTGATCATTTTTATGTACATTAAAAAAATACTGTTTCGTTTATGTTGAACATGTTGAATGTAAACCGCTAAAGATTGTTTTTAGTTTTGTATATATATACTTATTTACAGGCAAGTTTTTTAAACTGCCAATAAGGAGTAGATGCTGGAATTGAATTGAAATGCTGGTATTAGCAAGGTGACAAATTGATGATGATGTTGACATCGACAGCTAATATCATTATGATCACTTTCATTACTATATCTATAATTACTAATACTAGTAGTGACTATAGTAAAAACAATTCTGTTTGAAAATATGACTTGTCTGATTTTTACCGATCTTTCTGGTCGGACACGTATTCACCGACACATTGGTTACAAGTGCAATATGATTATATTGATCACTATGAACACCGTTATTATTATTTACCCTGTTTCTATTTAATATACCAAAATGGGCTATGTATACGGCGTGTTACCACCGCGGCATAAATCCCCCTCCAATAGGGAGCGACAACAACAACAACAACACCAGCTGTATGCACGCTAAGCATGACTAAATCAACTATAATTCACTCTCACTTGCTGTTGTGCACAATCTACTCACAAGTTCATAATTATCTCTTGAACTATACAGCCACAATTGCACAAAACTATTTATCATCATGATTAATATTCCACTCCCTCCCGAGTGGGTTTGCATTCTCAACATCTGTGCGACCCCGCCCTTCCCCGGGTCATACCGCAGGCGAACCATGTAAACACGAAGATACACAATCAGAAGTATATTTGATTGTATTGTTTGCTCATATATAGTTTACCCAGACTTGCAGTTGCAATAATTAATTGAAAAATCAATTTTATCTTTACACAGTAAAAACGTTGTTTAAAAATTGTATACAACGTTCTTTATCATATGAACATTACAATATAGATAACGGTCTAAACAACCATGCTTGATTTATTGAGAATGAAATAAATATATAATTTTTGTTGTTTAAGATATTGAACAGTTGTTTAAACTATTTAAATAACCACTGTAAGGTTCATAAATAGTAGACAGCGTTATATAAAAATGAAAATAGTACTTTCTTTATACACTGCAAAAATTCGGTGTTGATTTAACACCAGCCCGGAATCTATATTATGTCCACAGCAGAGAAGTATTGAAACAATACCAGTTTGGAATCAAACCGATGCTATTTTAATACTAATTGGTCTGAAGACATAACTTCGCAGTTTTCTAGGGCGGCATGACGGCTGTTCGTTTGTATAATGATTCAAATACAATCATAGACTATTAGCGCCCCGATTAGCGCCTTGTTAAAGTATTCTTTTATTGGCCATGTTGCTGCGCATAAACGTAAATCATTTCATAATCATAATCTACAGAAAGAGTATAAATCAAAATCAAATCCTTTTCTTCTTTGAGCTATACATGTATAACATCTGTGATATGAGAGAACAAGGAAACGTGGAAATAGATGGATATAAGCACAAAATACTACCAGCCAATTCGCGAAACCCCGGGAATATTGTAACCCTATCGTTCATAGCTGGTATAGGCAATAGGCCAAAAAGAATTCTATGTTTCAATATACACAGTAAGCCCTTGTAATGATAATTTATTGACGAATCTTAATTTATTACGACAAATAGGGCTATTCATCGCTAAATAAACGCCACTTTTGTAGATTATAGGTCTAAAATTACATTTAAGAATGCTAACGAAAGTGACTTTTTTAAAATGTCGGTGTATAGTATTCAATTTCCAGCGTTGGCGTAGAGAAAGCGGCCATAATGAGGTAGTATTATGAGGAACTAGAGTAAAATAATATGTTAATTTTTTATTTTACTTTCTGTTATAAGGAAACGACATTAGGCCCTATTTCACCTTTTTGATTTGACGATTACAAATTTATCATCCTTTAGGCATCTACTTTAGATTCTTTGAATTATTATTTTTTTCCAACTAGCACTTAAACAGCAAATGTAAGAATGAACAGATATGAAGTAAAACGGAAGATAAGCAGGGGCGGATCCAGCTTTCGCCAATAGGGGGGGGGGGGCCGAAAAATATTTTCATCAACATTTTTTCCCGATTGGCCGCTATAAATTTGATTTTTGGGTTTTTTTTTAGGGGGTAGTCCTAACTCAAGACTGCAGATTTAGATTTTATTGTTGGTCTTCATATATAATGCGAGCACGAAGCGCAAGCTCAAATTCCTGTCCCTAGACTTGAAATTCTGAGCAGTTTTTATATCATGAACAAAGATAAGTATCCAACTAATCAATGCGAGCGCGAAGCGCGAGCCGAAATTTTAATATAGTAACGTACGTGAAAAGGGACTTAATTATAGGATCGACTGTTTTTAGTGATTAATGAAGAGTGTACAAGTATCATCATTTAAATAATGAGAGTGTGGAGCACGAGCTCAAAATTTTTGATATTCCGACCTGAAAACTGGACAGTCTAAGCGTGTTTTTATTTAAATAAAGAACAAGCTGTGTGTCTCAAACAATTAAATGCGAGCGCGAAGAACGAGCATAAAATTTTAATATACTCACATGATAAAGGGACATTTTGAGAAATTTTGGTAAGAATTTCCAAATAGGATAAGTATCTCACAAATAAAACAATGCAAGCGAGCAGCGCGAGCTGAAAATTTTGATATATATTAACAATTTTTGTAAATCAAACAAAATAATGAACGCTTAATATGCGAGCTAAAATATTGTGTGCAAATTGATTTCAGAATTAGGTATATTAAGTGCCATTTAATCCTCTTGAATGACATTCATTATACACAGGCAATTAATGCGAGCGCAAAGCGCGAGCAAATTTTTTTTATATAAAGTCTATTTTCCAATTCTTCCCCTCACCTTTTTCTGTTTTCCTTTCGGGGTCGGGCCGGCCGTTACGAGGCTGTAAATTACTCATCATGGGTATAATATATCTTTCTTACTTTTCTTTCTGTTTTTCATCGTTTCGATGAAGTTAAAGAGTACACTTTTTTGCAGGTTGCCAAAAAATAGGGGGGGGGGGCGGGGCCGGCTCGGCCCCCTCCTGGATCCACGCCTGATAAGTAGGGTAGAAAAATTCTGATATTTAATTGGCTGGCCGATGTTAAAGGTAAACCTACACGTACTGGGTCATGTTTCATTAAGACTTGTTATAATAACTAATGCACAGTGTCTATAACAAGTTCACACTGGCCTTAGCCAAGTAAGCCAATCAAACCAAAACATTTCAGTAGCTAGAAACAGTTAAAATTTTGATATTATAAAAAGTTTTTAATTTTTTAAGAAACCAGAAAGCAGAGATTTGTTTTATACAACTCCTAAGAATGTTCCGTAATATAATTGGTCCAAATCGGATCACATGATATTCAGCGAATCGCACTATTGCATCCAAAACGCACTATCCTGCACTATGACGTCATACCAAAAGTACTATCCCGTACTCTGACGTCAGAGTGCAGAATAGTACGAGGTCTGGAATTTAGATAAAGTATAGCATTTGGGGCAACTCAGTAACATGGGGGGAGGGGGTGTTGTATAAAACAAAACAATGCACGTATTCTTGTGCATAGAGGACCTAAATAATGAACTCTGTGCTCGTCTCGCCAAATGGATATACCGCACTCGGTCCTGCGGACCTCGGTGCGCTATATCCATTAGCTCTTCTCGCACATCTTTCATTATTTGGCCCTGCATTCACGCGCTTACGTCCATTATTTGTAAAATATACGCTCTTAATAAGTTGGAGGTAAAAAAAAAACTAGCTGGTCTGATTCAGAGCCATTTTTAAATATTGCAATATCGATCATTCCTGGGTCAGATTGACCCATTCCGAGTCAAATATGACCCGGAAAAGGGTCCAAAGTGCCTGTTTATGGAACAAGGGGCTGTTCCATAAAAAAGTCACCATAGTTAAGCTTGATTATAATTGGTTCCTGATCCCTGTTACCATGGTAATTTCTATAATTGAAAAGTTTACAATAGTTTTAGCTATTTGTTAAAACGGGCCCCTGAACTGACCCCAGCTGAGCGTATTTACATTTGGCCAATTTTGATCCTGAAACTAAGAGTTTACACTCCAAATTGCATGGATTTAACATAGTTAGGGAGCAATTGAATTCTGGATTTAGTTTCAATCCCAAAATAATTTCTAAATCTTGGGGAATTGAATTTATTCCATTTTAACATTTAAATATTCAGAATTCGATTGTGCCCTATACTACTGTCCACCTTCCGAGGATTTATGTTTTTTAAATCTCTGTTATTTAGAGTGTATGCACGAAAAGATGAGTAACCATTATATGAGGCCTATACGAATTTCATAAACATGGAAAGCCGGGATTAGTGTCAAAAATCATCTATCAGTAATTTGTAATAAATGGGTCCATGAGTAACACTGAACTAAAAAAAATCGAAGGTTAAATGTCATACATTTCTTTTTACACAAATAAAAATCCTGTGCAATAGTAATACAGATTTAAAGCAATGGAAGTGAGCGAATCACTGATACAGAAACCAACTGAAACAGAATCCATGATACCATTATAAACCGCCGTTATTAATCGCCATCTGTAAAAGTCGTATACACAAAGCAAAAACATCTGTCGTTAAGAATGTATGAATATTTATTAGTTGTAGATAGATATCCACTTTCCTTGTTTCCGTGATCAGAAAATATACAGGTACTGTTTTTAGTAGGCCCACGTGATCTGTGACCTAACAATGGGAGGTTATACCGGATTGACCAAGGTAGAATGGAAGAGGTATTATAAATTACAAGGAGATTCGATGCAACTAGCAATGCTGAAAATTGCAAATAATCAGTCGTACTAAATTTATGGGATTGTGAATGTAAATTTGTTGAATTGAATCCTTACTTATCATCATTACTAAGATTATGACTGTTATATTGTTTCTCTTATTCATATAATTGTTTCCAGATATTTAATCACTTTCCGATGGGTTTGTAAGTTACAGGACACCATTACTATCTCTATATTTTCATTTCGTAATAGGTAATGCCGTCACTTATAATACATCATTTGGGATCCTAATGAGAAATTAGATAAAATACCCCCACATAATTATGAAGGGGGCTTCATACTGTACTAGCTTTACTTTTAGTAGACATCTAATTTCCATATGATTTATTTTATACTGTTTTTGTCTTACCTGCATAGCAGAGTGAGACTATAAGGGCCTATTTTCCGACGCGGCGTCAACATCAAATCTAAAGGCCCGGTCACACCGCCCGAGCGTTGTTGGAGCGGTCGTGGAGCGGTAGGGAAAGAGGGGGTCGAATTTCGATCACAAAATTGGGGAAAAAGTAAAAAACAAAAATCGAAAACAAAATAAAACAATCGAAATCGAAAATGGTGAACGAGAGCGAGCGGTGATGATTTTTTTCTATCCGCTCCAACAACGTTCGGGCGGTGTGACCATGCCTTAAGGTTAAGTTTTTGAATGAACAGCGTGACTTAGAAAGTATATTGACCCAGTTGATGAAACTTGGACATAAGGTTAATCAAGTATTACTGAATATCTTGTCAGAGTTTCAGGTCACATGATAAAGGTCAAAGGCCATAAAGGTCAATAAACTTTGGCCATTATGGAAGTTATTACGAAATTACTATCATAACTTTCAAAGTTTATGGATATATTTTATGAATCGTGGAAATAGGGGTAATCAAGTATTACTGACAAGTCTTGGGTCACATGATCAAGGTCAAATGTCATTTAGGGTCAAGGAGCGTAGTATTTAATCATTATATAGATGGTGATTTGTGTGGATGATTTTATACTGTAGTAGTTTTCAAAATAACAACAATCAAAGTAATAACAATAATAACAATCAAAATTCACTGATACCAGACTCTTTCTTCATAATATCCCTTCCACTCCCTCCTCATCTTCTTTGTTGTCCCTGCCTCCCTTTTCACCATCTCTTTCTCTCTCTCTTGTGTTGGGGGAGGGGTGGTGGTCTAATGTCTCATTGGCATGTGCACATCATCCATATGAAGAAAAATCCCACAGAAAACACACCCCCTATTCACCACCAGACACGTGTCAAGGTATTAACATTAGCACACATCAAGAAAAAAAAATGGTATCATATGGTATACAAATAATGAATGTTTATGAGTGCAATGGACAGAATACTTCATGAGGAGATAGATGAAAAGATCCATTTCATCTTTCACCAAATTTTTCATTTTTCATCGAATGAAGTATTCTGTCCATTGCACGAATGAAAGAACATTTATTATTTGGTTTATATGACACCTAAATTTTTTTTTCCATACAAAATTTATGAATTTTGATGCAAAACATGCTCTCATGCAGTACAGGTTCGGTCTGTTGATTGTTACGTCATTACAACATGCGCAGCTGGTGCCTGCAGCTGCAGTCTCGGTGCACGCGTGCAATGGACAAAATCGTATGGATCCAAACTTGAATGATGAATGGATCCAAAATTGCACGGTTTATGACGTCATTGCAAAATGGGCTGAATGAACGATATCAAACAACCAATCAAATCACAAGGATCTACCTAGGTGTCATAAAAACAGATATATTGTATGAAGGATTCCCTGGAACAGGATATACAGATTCTGGAAACTGATTCCCTGTTCCTGGTATCAAAACGACTCTTTTGCTGGAAAACTCAAGATCAACAAAAGTGACGTTTAGTAATCGTAAATATATATGGGTATTGGTCGAGTGTTGCTCTCTTCCAACAAACTTGAGCAACATTTAGTAACTCATTTCAAAGATGCATGTAGAGGGTCAAATTAAAGTAAATAAATCCCTCAAATTCATGCTAGTCATAGCAACAGCGTTTAAAGAGTCATTAGCCCTACATCGACACCAGCTGTCAACATAAAACTTGGAAGCTCTCCATTCTCATATTAACACCAAATGCAAGTTCCAGGAGAAGCTCCTTTTCAAGTTCAGTGCTGTGGTTGGTGCAATAATCAGCCCTATATCGACACCAGTCAACACCAAATTTGAAATGCCCCACTGTCGACCGGTACATCCTGTCATAAGGCCAAACTCTTTGACTGGTTTCACACAGATTCCAACAATCAAAATCATAAAATCAATCCTAAAAGGAGTCAATTCTCATGTTAACACCAGATAATGTAAGTCCTAGTACTAGCTTCTTTTCAAGTTCAATGATGTCACTCTGAGTGGTGTAATAATCAGTCCTACACCCAACTGCCAGCACCAAACTTGTAAGCAATTAATTCTCATTTTAACCTCAAATTTATGCTAGTCCTAGCAATAACATAAAAAAGTTCTTTGCCATAATAATAAGCCCTACACCAACATCTGTTAACACCACACTTAAAGCATCCCAATCTCATGTTAACACCAAATTATGCCAATCCCAGCAAGAGCTTCTTTTCGAGTTCAGTGCTATGATTGATGAAGTAATCAGCCCTAGCCCCTACAATGACACCAGTCAACACCGATTATGAAATGACCCACTGTCGACTGGTACATATTGACATAAGGCTGAACACCTCATACTAGTGCTATGATTGATGAAGTAATCAGCCCTTGCCCCTACAATGACACCAGTCAACACCGATTATGAAATGACCCACTGTCAACTGGTACATACTGGCACAAGGCAGAACACCTCATACTAGTGCTATGATTGATGAAGTAATCAGCCCTTGCCCCTACTATGACACCAGTCAACACCGATTATGAAATGACCCACTGTCAACTGGTACATACTGGCACAAGGCCGAACACCTCATACTAGTGCTATGATTGATGAAGTAATCAGCCCTTGCCCCTACAATGACACCAGTCAACACCGATTATGAAATGACCCACTGTCGACTGGTACATACTGGCACAAGGCCGAACACCTCATACTAGTGCTATGATTGATGAAGTAATCAGCCCTTGCCCCTACAATGACACCAGTCAACACCGATTATGAAATGACCCACTGTCAACTGGTACATACTGGCACAAGGCAGAACACCTCATACTAGTGCTATGATTGATGAAGTAATCAGCCCTTGCCCCTACTATGACACCAGTCAACACCGATTATGAAATGACCCACTGTCAACTGGTACATACTGGCACAAGGCCGAACACCTCATACTAGTGCTATGATTGATGAAGTAATCAGCCCTTGCCCCTACAATGACACCAGTCAACACCGATTATGAAATGACCCACTGTCGACTGGTACATACTGGCACAAGGCCGAACACCTCATACTAGTGCTATGATTGATGAAGTAATCAGCCCTTGCCCCTACAATGACACCAGTCAACACCGATTATGAAATGACCCACTGTCAACTGGTACATACTGGCACAAGGCCGAACACCTCATACTAGTGCTATGATTGATGAAGTAATCAGCCCTTGCCCCTACAATGACACCAGTCAACACCGATTATGAAATGACCCACTGTCAACTGGTACATACTGGCACAAGGCCGAACACCTCATACTAGTGCTATGATTGATGAAGTAATCAGCCCTTGCCCCTACAATGACACCAGTCAACACCGATTATGAAATGACCCACTGTCAACTGATACATACTGGCACAAGGCAGAACACCTCATACTAGTGCTATGATTGATGAAGTAATCAGCCCTTGCCCCTACAATGACACCAGTCAACACCGATTATGAAATGACCCACTGTCAACTGGTACATACTGGCACAAGGCAGAACACCTCATACTAGTGCTATGATTGATGAAGTAATCAGCCCTTGCCCCTACTATGACACCAGTCAACACCGATTATGAAATGACCCACTGTCAACTGGTACATACTGGCACAAGGCAGAACACCTCATACTAGTGCTATGATTGATGAAGTAATCAGCCCTTGCCCCTACAATGACACCAGTCAACACCGATTATGAAATGACCCACTGTCGACTGGTACATACGGGCTCAAGGCCGAACACCTCATACTGGTTTCGCACAGATTCCAACATTCAAAATCAACAGAAAACCCTGATAAAAAGCTCTGATCTTGACACTCGCGCCTCTGTGTGGAACATTGAGGAAATGCTGGGGAGCTTGAAATGGGTGCTTCATTTACATAGCAAGTGTGAATTACACAATTCAGTATTCAATAGGTTAATTCAAGCGCATCAAAGACATTCTCTCTGTAACACATTTTACTCCTTTCATTTATTTTACTATCTGCATGTACATGATAAATTGTTAAATATAGTTCATTCATTTTAATGCTTTTTAAAAGAAATCTGTAATTTACTCGCTTAGACAAATGAATTGTCAGTCTTCCATTCAGTTTGGGAGATTAAAATATGAGATCGAAAATGGAAGGCATGACATTTCATTCACTCTGGTTCATATCAAGAAACAAAGCACATTAATATACTGATCTATTTCTTTTAAACTTTTCTTTGGGACATTTTGGTCTCGGCTTTATGCCACTATGTATGCTACCAATGGAGAGACAGTATTATAGTCTACTACTAATTATTGAATTCCCAATACAAAAGATTGAAAAGTTTTCTTCTATTTCATGAAAAGAAATGTCGAGGTAAATGGAAATTGAAGCTATCAGACAAAATATAATTTCTGCATTTTCTCACATAGCTTTTTTTTAACATCAAAGGGATGTTAGCATTTTTGAAAAAAAAAGATTATATGCTGTGTTAACACAAACACAATTAATAGTTTCCATTTTCAGCTAACCTTTTAACATCGCTGAAATTACTCTGTTGAAGAAAATCTAAACTCATTTTCTAATGAAAGTATTGTATTAGAATTCATAACTGAAACTCAATCTATTGTGTAAAAAATATTCAATGACTCATGGTAAGTTTATGCAAGAATATGGAATGCATGATGGCAACGCATCAAGAAGAAATAGCACTGCAGACTTGGAGGAAAGGTGCAGGAAAAGAAGGCCAACATCTGAAATCAAGATGCTTCTCCCCTTGCTCAAGCCTATACATGTCTTAAGGACACCACACACCTTACGATTGGTCTGCGACCCAATTTTGGAATAAAACATAGTAGGATTTGATGCTAATATTGAGACAAGCAATATCCTACTGTGTAATTTTCTAAATCATTGTACAATTGCCTATGTAATATCTGTGATTATGCTATCATCCTTCATAGATTAAAAGCAAATTTAACATCTAGCCGTAATGACGTCATAGCAATTGTACAATTGGCTACGATTTGAAAGTAATTTGGCCTTTACTCCAAAATAAAGTCTTGCAAATTATCTGAACTTGTTATATTAGTATTCTTTCAGTTGATTTGAACCACAAATAAAAAGGTACTTATCATTCTGAGCAGAACGCAAATTGTTCTAAAATCGGATCATGGACCAGTTGTAAGGTGTGCGGTGGCCTTAAGATGCGGGATAGTAGATCTCTTGAGCATTGGACTTTGCTGTGACATCAGAGATCTTGTATCGCGTGAATAAGTAACTTCCCAAATCTTCTCCAGCAAAGTTAAGTCATACATAGAGTGGTGCTAAAAAGTAAGTGCACCCCACCAGAAAATGCACCCCTTCTTGCCGAGAGTTGAATGAAGACAACACTACAATGTCCAGCAGAGCCAGAGAAACAAGCTTTATTTATGTAATATTTTATCACCTGACGTCACAAAGAAATATCTAAAACATGGCAGAACTTTATCACTTTTAAATATGGTCATTTCCTGGTAGGGTTCTCCATCTTTTAGCGCCACTGTACACTATATTTAAATTGATAACAATATGCCTATAAAACATGAACAGCCATATATAGCTATAACAGTTCTTCGCTTGTAGGAAAACAAACAGAATTACATTACAGATAACATTAACACAATAAGACCGTAACATGTACCAACATTCTCTTCCAAATTATAGTATCTCTCATTCACTCTCTTAAGAGACATAACCCATCTTGTCATCAGACATCTTGAAAAATTGTGTAATTCAAGATCACCATGACGATAAAAAAGATAAATATATCAAATTCTATATTACATCTTGCTACCATAACATACAGATGGCAAAGGAAATACGAAACAATTATCATATAATGAAACATAACTTGAATACGAACATATATCTGTCTGTCTCTAAATGATATCCTGATAGACTATATAAATGACCAGTCTTGATTGCACGCATTGACGATTTCATCCTCGTTCGCATATCACTTCCACGATCTGTTGGAAGAAAAAATAGACAAGTAGCAACATTAATATTGCGGTAATTATGAATTATACCATTAATTAACTAAAGCAGTGGGTGTTAAATAGATTGTTCAGAATTTAACTGGCTCTTGTAATATGAATGGTGTACATACTGAACAATCATTATTGAGAAGATATCAAACTAATGATCTTGTAAAATAAATTTGAGAGATATAACGGGAAAGTATCAGTCTTGAGAACAACTATAATTTTGACCCATATTGTAGGATGGATTGAAATCTGTATCTGGCTACCCCACCCCCATCAAGAAAACAAAAGCATTTGTGAAACACAACATAATTTAAATGAAAATGAATATCTGATAAGCAAATTAACATTTAATTAACAAAGCAAATTATTGATTTCACTACCCTATTTTCACCATTTTCTAAGTAATTGTTAACTTACACTCGTCTCCATAAGAGTTGCATCTAGACATCTGTGAACAGCACTGCCTACGATCTCATCCAACAAAAAGTGTACCAATCTGAAAGATAAGAAAAGAATTAACTTTATCATACTAGTATTATATTCTATATTCAGATGCCATCAGATGTCATTGATAGGATTATTGTGGAATAGTACATACAAAGAGATAGTAAATGGTTCTTAAAGGTAAAAGAAAGTAATTGCAGTAAATAATTATTTCATGAGAAAGCTTTTAAACTAGCTTTTAGAATAGCTTTTTGATAGGATTATTGTGGAATAGCACATACAGAGAGATTGTAACTGGTTCTTGCAGGTAAAAGAAAGTAATTGCAGCAAATAATTATTTCATGAGAAAGCTTTTAAAATCAAGGTCAATTACCATACTATCATCATAGATCTAGATCCGGTACATTGAAATCAACTCATCTTTGTTAAATCATGAAATCTTAGCTGAAAACTGATAATTCTGATAACTGCTAAACACAAAAAGGCACATGTGGGACAGTGTATTAATATTGCTTGGAAAAAAACTGACATTTTATGGAATTCTGTGCTTATTTTGATAATATCTCAGCAATTACACAATTTTTTCCAGAGCCAATTGGCACATCTTTTTATTCATACATACAAACACTTGGGTGGTCATTTTATTGGATTCTATTCGAACTCATTTTCAGGTCGTGACCACAACTGGTACTTATCTTTACAGATTCCAACACAAATTTATTCAAAACCTGGGTTACAGAAAGGGATGAGGTTGATTCACTAGCAACAAAAATCAATCTTAAAAAGGGGCGCACCAATCGTGTTTCAACCCGTGAAATCAATTTCATTTTACTATACACATTTCTCACAGACCCAAGCCCAAATTTTCCCGGACATACGGTTCAAATATTCTGTTGAAAACGTTGATATTTCTTCATTCATATTGCCCCTGAAAGTATAATTGATTTTATATCTCTTCCTGCTTTGCATGTATTTTTGTAATGCTATTTGGATATCATTTCCTGTTAAGTATTAAATTTTGTTGTGATTTTTATCTGTAAAAAGATTTGTAAAATTCAGCCAATCCAGTGAACCATCTTGAAATAAAGTACAATAATTACATGTATGGTTATAGAATTGATTTCACCTCAGCCCTCATTTTGGCTTCACTACTCCAAATCTATGGAGTGAGTTCAAACTTACTTCTCATCTGATACAAATCTCCATAAATAGAGGTTGAGATAGTGGGTGTCCACCTGGATCTGTTGAAGGCCATATCTTCCAAATGTCCTCAGTCTGACACACTCAAGGAATGTCTGCAAATAAAACACAAAGATACACAATATACACTCTGTTGGAGGCCATATCTTCCAAATGTCCTCAGTCTGACACACTCAAGGAATGTCTGCAAAGAAAACATAAAGATACACAACATCATACAGTCTGTTGGAGGCCATAATCTTGAAAATGTCCTCACTCTGACACACTCATGGAATGTCTGCAAAGAAAACACAAAGATACATAACATCATACACTCTGTTGGAGGTCATAATCTTGAAAATGTCCTCACTCTGACAAACTCATGGAATGTCTGCAAAGAAAATTACAAATATTCACTGATGATGATGGAGGGGGAGGGGGGAGCAACACAACAACCTTACCTTCAAACTAATCTTGATGATGCCAGTGACGACGGAGACCTTAGAGAATTCCACACTGCTGAAGATTTCTATCCTCTCAGAGAAGAGCTTCTGGATGTTGCTCATCAGACTGGTATCAAATGTCGTGCTGTGGAAATAAAACCAAACATTTAGCTATTAATCAATTATTCATCATTATTTGATTGGCAATATGAAAAATAGTTTTACTTTTTTAATATTAAGAAGATATTGCATATTTCATACAGCCTGTCAACTTCTCTGGAACAGGTGACCTTTCTGGATCCAAAGGATTTTCATCCTTATATGCTACGCATTCTCAACTGTTGAATTCCTACTATCCTGTTGCCCCTGGGGATCGCATGGTCCCTTTACAAAGCCTAAGAACTAATTAGTCTACAGATTAACCTATTACCTACTAGAATTGGATGTTCCCTGTACAAACCCTATGGGCATTACAGAGTTTCAGTCATGAACCACTTAATATCCAAGTCTCTCTAGAGCTTTCTCGAAATTAGAATTGGAAGTTCACTATACAATGCCTATAGGACCTGCATAATTCAGTAGTCATTAAGCCATTGCCTACTGGAACCAGGCCATCCCTGCACAAAGCCTATGGGGAACACAGTATTTAGCAGTCAACTGGTTAATAACCTGCATGTATAAGATCCTGGAGATCCCCGTACAAAGCCTATAGGAATTTCAGTAGTCCACTGCCTACTGTAACCAGGTTGGTCCCTATACCAAGCCAATACAATTCAGTAATCAACAGGTTAACCAATAACCTCTGGAACCAGGTGATCCCTGTACACAATGCCTATGGAAATTACAGAGTTTCAGTCATCAACTGGTTGATATCAGAGTCTCTTCCTACCTTGGAGTGTAACTCCTCTGCGTCCGTGGCTGCCTGGATACACTAAAACTCTGGTACGTCCTCTTGCTGGAGTCGCTGCTGTGCGCTTTACGAGTTCCCTCCTCGTACAGCGACCCCACATTACTGTCGATGGCCGTGATGTCCTCGACGACACGCTTCATCACCGCCCTCACGTTGCGGGGTTCAATCGTGTTCAGCCAGTCTCTTGTGTCCACACTTTTCCTCAACATCTGACAAGATTAACATCAGAATAAAAATAATAAGACACTCTTTAAAAAGAAATTTCGACTTCATATAAAAGCGAAAATCATGAGCAACTTAATACTGGTAAACAATTTCACACCCCAATCCAATGTAAAATCATGTTCATGAGGAATGCACTGGAAATATATCTGTGTGTATTTGATTTTATCAGACATGTATCAATCAGATATGATTATTTACGTCTGGGACCGTCCTTTACCATCACCATCCGAAAGACATGACCAGGGCTCGAAGCTTGAACCTCTGCATCAATTTGAAACTTCCCCCAGTAGCTTGGATTACAGGCACAGGCCACTATGCCCAATAGATTCAAAATGCATGATAGGCCTTTTCACAGTATATGCAGCAATTTTTTGCATCTTGCCTGGCAATTTCCCAATCTGAACTGATAAATAATGTTCATTTTTTTTAAATATACATTGAAACTACCATATAAATGAAAATATAAATGTATACTTACATGTAAAAGTGAAGTATAGGGAATTAAAAAAAAATAACGACACTTCTATACCTACCAACCCTAAAACCCAGAAAAACTAGACAAAAGGGAAAACATACAAATTTTGCCCCCCCAAAAAAAAAAAAAATAATGACACTATGTCTTTCTCCTTTACCCAAAATTTGGGAGCGTGCTATCAATTAGAGAAAGTTGGCAGATATGCAATTGCTCTTCAGTTTGCATATCACAACTTAATGGTACAATCAACTATATATCTATGTCAAGCATGATCAATTCCTTCAATTCATTGAATTCAATAAGCAGAGAACATCACTGGTAAAGTGGTAGCTCAAATCTAGCCCAGGGTAATAATAGTTGTGCTTTGTAACCTCTGGCAAAAAGTAATTATCATTACTATTATTGTTATTATTGTTATCAATAATTATTATCATTAATTATTATTATCACTATCATTATTATTATCATTATAATTATAATCATAATTATTATTATTAATATTTTTATTATTATTTTTGTTATCATTACCATCATTATTATCATTATTATCATGAGGGTCCATCGTAACTATTAAATTGCATGGAGTTGTCAGATGAATACACTCTCCATTTGTGACTAAAATTGAATGTGACAATCCACTGACATTCAGCATGCCTCACATTGCAAGATTGACTGCGACTGGAATGGATTTCTTAGTATTCAAAATCACAGAGAAAAAAAAAATTCTGAAACCAGTTGGAGGCCAGATGCAATCAGTGTAACATCACTTCAATATCTGCTCTTGTGCCATTGTCTCGAACTAGACAGGCCATATCACTCTGCAATATCAATATTCCTATTCCTAACAGCAATTCACGAAATGAAATGGAATTTACCTTGCAAATATAGTATTAAACACATTTCTTTCCAAAATCAAATTACAGTGATTTGCATGGTGTGAGGCAGGCTTTAGTCATTCTATGTCTGGAGAGAACGAAAGATGTTCACTACTGTTAAGATGTACTCACTTGGGATATCTGCAGACCCTGTGACTGCACGTAGTGGTTGAGAAGCAGCTGAGCGGAATCTTTGGCTTCCGAGCAGAGGGTCGATGTCTGGGTCAGGCCTCGACTGTCTTCGATCAAGAACTGTGCATTGCAAGTACCAAGCTGGTCAAAAGAAATGGTTCATACCGGTCATATGATGTTAGTTGTTTCAAAATCTACTTAAATCCTATGCACGTGTTTATTCGTATGTGTTATGTCAGTGTTTGACTTATTGTAAATATGTTCATTTTCTGTCATGTTTTGTATGTTCAATACCATGTACAAATGCATATTTCCATTTATTTATTAATTTGGACAATAAAACTACCTCATGAACCTTATAAGATCAGGATGAGTGAACAGCGTGCTAAATAAAACATACAATTTTCATACTAACAAGCTATATGAGTTTAATTTAATATTTACCATCAAAATGATGTCAGTTGTTTCAAGAGTCTACTAAAAGTCTGGATTTGATAAGGATGTGTGTACAAGGTGTTCTTAAAAAAAAGCTGTATATGATTTGTTTAAAAATCTACAAGAAAGCCACATAGGATTTGGATGAGAGAATGGAGTGCTCACTTATTTTTTGTCCTATTTACCAGTTGGATGATGCGAGTTGTTTCAAAGTCTACTTAATGTCTTAATAAAATTAGGATAAGGGTATGAGGTGCTACTTTTATTCTTTTATTAGACAAATAAATTTACCACTTGTAAGATGCAGGCTGTTTCAAAGTACTCAAAGTCTGGATAAGATCAAGATGGGTGTATGAGGTGCTGATTAAAAAAAAACATAAATTCAATATTTACCAGTTGTATGATATGAGTTGTTTCAAAGTCTACTAGGAGTCTGGATAAGATCAAGATGAGTGTATGAGGTGCTGATCCTTTCTCTCCTCCTCCTTCACAAAGATTCTACGAAAGAACACATAACGAGTTTAATTCATCATGAATACAAAAATGAATCACAATATAAAACCAATTGTTAATCATAAAATATTGAGAACAATCATATAGGCATGAAGAGTATATAGTCTACTTAGCTGCACTGCTTTGTGCCATCTTACTTAGAACCACACAGAAAAAAGGGTAGTGAGGCAATTAGAAAATGTAGTACATTGTTGTTTTCTAGTACTACTTGGTAATGATCGGACAGATGGCACGAGACAGCTCCAATGAAGTGCATGAAATATGGACGGGTGTGATATATAGGCCTATTGTAATTTCTAATTTCCAATTCTGGCCAAATTCTGTAGCGCAGTTACTATGTGCATATACTCAACTGCGCTTTGATACTTGGTATCATATTATTACCCCAGCTATAGTTGAGCCACCATATTATTAGGCGCTAAAGTGTTCAAGGAATGAATCCTATGGGGTACCCATTCATCTCACCTGGGTCAAGTGCAGCACAATGTGGATAAATTTCTTGCCAAAGGAAATTATGCCACGGCTGAGATTTGAACCAACGACCCTCTGTTTCAAAGTCTGGAGACTAATCCACAGGGTCACAACGTTCCACGTATCACAACAAATCATATTTACAGTTTAAGAATAGCATTTCAAAAATCATGACTAAACGTACTTTGAACTGAATATTGTTATGTAACCATTTCAAGTTTTGAGTGTCCCAATAAATAATTCCATCAACTCTGGAGTAAAGAAATCTTTGTGAAAACACTTATGATATAGTAGGCTATTGTAATCAATATGCTAAAACTGCATTTCAAAAAATATATACTAATAGTCTTTTAGTACTGCTTGAATACTGACAGCAATTCCATAAAATCATCATTCTTAATTTTTTATGTCCATCCCCATTTTTCACAATTACTAGAACTAGATTATCAAGATATATTGTTCTAACTTATTAAAAGTAGAATATAACACATAAATAAAAGGCCTTTATTTTGAAAGAGGGAATTATTCATCTTCGGTTGAAGAGGCATAATTACCATAAATCCCTTGGGACTTTGCCCCCTTGGGAAAAATAGTAATGCCAGTCCCAGCTCGGACAAATAATTCCTGCTATACTTACAGTACTCAAAGCCTGGTGGGCGTTTCATGAAGCTGTTATTAAGAGTGACTTTAAGAATGACTGTTGATCCTTTCTTGTGGTAAATGATATATTCATTAGCGATGGTTAAGCGGGTAAGACAGGATCACCAGTCGTTCTGAAAGTCGCTCTTAACTTACAAACAGCTTTATGATATGGCCCCCAGGTATATTTGTATGTGGAAGCGTCGTGGTGTAGCGGTTCTGACTCTCGCCTTGTAATCAGAGGGTCGTGTGTTCGAATCCCACCATGGCCTAGCGTCCTTTGGCAAGGCGTTAATCCACACTTTGCCACTCTCCACCCAGGTGTTAAATGGGTACCCGGTAGGATGTGAAAGCCTATATGTAGTATGCCTAGCAATTGAGTCTTTGAACTCAATGCTCCCCAGGGAGTGGAGAAGGTGCATACATTGTATGCGGGCATGCAAGAATCCGATGACCGGGGTAACAATATGTCTGTAGAGCGCTTAGAGACATCGTTCCGATGTAGTAAGCGCTATATAAATGCGGAATATTATTATTATTATATCTCATGATACTTACTGTACAGGTCTGGAAGATGTGCCTGAGGAAGTCGACTAGGAGCCCTTCTCTCACTGTCTTGGTGGGATACTTGGTAGCAAAGAACAAAGACTGAGCAAACGTGATATCTTGGCCGAGGAATGACTGCAAGGATAAAGAGATGTAATTGAGATCACAGTCTTGTTACATAAACTTGTCAAAAAACACAAATTATTATGACTGTGGAGGTCCGAGGTGTCTGACTACCTTTCATCTTCTATTTTGTGCTCCTTACATCTGAAAATGTTCATGAGGAAATATTACTAGAAATTTGGCGAGGGGGCTTGACAAATGATGAATTGAAGAATTAACAATGAGTTCAATTTTGGATAGCAGATTTAAAAGCTGGGCTGGATTTAATGTCCACAGTAGTGTCGAGGAGGTCATTCCAGAGTTTTACGGCTTCAAGAGAGGATTGACTGAATGAGTATTGGAATAAGTACACAACTATTAGTTATCATGTGTCAATCTAATTCCTGGGCCTTTCCTCTGGATGTTATCCCCCAGGAGCTTATCAAGCTCTGTATTAAGCATCTTGTGGAGAGTATTTATCCTTTGGGTGAGGCATCTACTTTCTATATCATACAACTCTCAAGAATGTTCTGCAATCTGATTGGTCCAAATCAGATCACATGATATTTAGCAAATTGCACTATTGCATCCAAAATGCACTATCCTGCACTCTGACATCATACCGAAAGTACTATCCTGCACTCTGAAGTCAAGAGTGCAGGATAGTGCGAGGTCTTGAATTATCTAGAATTTAGATCATACATCGTTTGGGGCAACTCAGTAACATGGGGGAGGAGGGTTTGTATAAAACAAACAATACACACATTCTTGTGCAGAGAGTACCTAAATAATGAACTCTGTGCTCGACTTGCCAAATGGATATACCACACTCGGTCCTGAGGACCTCGGTGCGGTATATCCATTGGCTCTTCTTGCACATCGTTCATTATTTGGCCCTGTATGCACACGCTTACGTGCATTATTTGTACATTATCCCACTTGAGTGTTTGAGATCATTTTGGTTACATTGGATCGAGAAGTGAAATCACCATGAACAAACTGAACATACAAGAGTTCATGGATAGATTCCCGGCACACCAATACTGCCCTTGAACAATGTAACTGCTATAGGCATCACTGATATCAATGCATGCACTTGTCTAGAGTAGAAAGAGAAACCCAAGCACCAAACTTATGACTGTTGTCAGCATTATAATGAAAATAGGGGAATTGTGATTAACATGTAGCATCTGTAAATGGTATCACATTTTATGAAGCAGGGGCTAATCATTCATCCACAACCTATAATTCAAGGATACCCGTCCTCATCAAATGATCTTAAAAAGAGATTCTTCATAAATATGCTTTATAACTAATCAAAATCTAAAAAAAAACAAGGCAAAAGCGATTTTGTGTCTCGCCCACTTATGAAAATAACCACAATTATCGTGATTTGCAAGGGCACGCAACAGAATTGTCATAAGAGCCTTGCATGTAAATTTTAATGTCGACCTGAAAATGACCTTTGACCTTACCATGTGACCTTCCACTGCAGCAAAACATGCACGTCGCCTAAGTACATCTACCATCCAAGTTTGGTTGAAAAGCGACTTACGGTTGTGGAGTTATGTGTCATTAAATTTGTGACGGACGGACGACATTTGGATCCCTAAGTCTTGCCTTCACCTCTGGTTGGCGAGACAAAAAACATTACAAGGCAATTAATTCAAACCTTCATCATTCTATTACAAATGCTTTCATCCTTCCGAACCTACATTATACTTTACTAAGATTCAATACCATTAAAGAGGGATGCTTTTTCAAGCTTTTGTCTGACTACACTATGAAGCATACCTTGAGACTAGTAAGCACGAGTTTGACTTGATCGATGACGGATGACGATGTTACATTAACTAGTTCAGCTAGGTTGGGTGCGGACTGCTTGCCCACCACTCTTGGGGCACATAGCGTCTGGCGGATGTCAGTTATACACTCTGAAAGACATGAAAACAATCATCCAACTGTAATTTTACAGCAAAACTGAATGAATATTGACAACTGACTTCCTAACTGTTGAAAAATCTTTATTTGGCATAAATGTGGGGTAGAAAAGAGCTGTTTTTTGCAATGGAAAGCAAGTGATAACATAATTTTTCATCTTGAATATGTAGTTAGGCGTGTTTCTATCACAAGATGATTGAGCCTTCGATATTTTTAATCAAATCGATCGTAACTCTTTGTAAGACTTGAACCTGGGGGGTGTTTCACAAAGATTGAAGTATGACTTATGTCGCACTTAAATGTTGACGCGTACACGATATGCAACGCAAATCTTATTGATCAATATGCCGTAGTGCGTGTCTGCTTGGCATGATCTGACCAATGCGGTCATGCCTTTTATTCTGCACGCAATTAGATATTAAGTACGACTCTAAGTCATACTTAAATCTTTGTGAAACACCCCCCTGGCCCTCCTTAACTGAGACTGCTTTCAATCTTGTGTATTCTTGATAAAGAGGGCCACTCAAGATAGTCCAAGGTTTTGTCACCCACCTGCAAAATGCTTCTTAAGACCATCCCCGTAGTACTGGGCCCTCTCCTTGGCTGCTGCTGCTACGATATCAGCTCCCCGCTGGAGAATCTTGAGGTCCGGTAAGAGACGATGGACCGCTTGAAGCCGCTTGAAGAATCGATCTAACGCTCTCACCAGCAGCGAATTCTCCACAGAAGATTTCTGGAATGGAATGCACATTACAAGAAATGTTTTTGCTCTCTCGCAATTTTGTGATTTCTAGCTGTTCTTATATAAGGAACAAGAATTTCATATTGTTTCTGTAAGACACTTTTTAACTTTTTGTGGATGATTTAAAGATGCATATTAAAATTGGACAAATATATGTAATTTTGAATTATGTTCATAATGTTACAAAACATTTTTTCCTTATGCAAAATATGATGTAAAATTGAGTTTCATTGCCATTTAAAAATTGAATTAAAATAAGAAGAAATAAAATGAAATTCCTTGATCATCCATTGATTACAATGCAAGGTCCATACTATATATAGGGGAAGGCGGGGTAAGTTGAGCATAGGGGCAAGTTGAGCCACCACCCACAGGCCAATAATGAATGAGTCAGATATTGTGGTGGTGTCATGTATTGATGACCCACTACATAACCCTTTACCCAACCATATTGTTTTCGACTTTGAAACAAAGAGTAATTTTTTAGACGGAAACAAAGAGTAATTTTTTAGATGGAAAAATACAAATTTCAGCCAAAAAAGTAAAAAAGGGTGTAAAATAGAGGAGTGCTTTTTACCAACACACGTCTTTTAATATAATAAAGAAATAAGAACAATATTGTTAGTCCAGGTATGGATCTTCATTCTTGTCATAGTCTTTTAAATGATGGCTGCATAAGAAATATGTGGATGCGAAAATATCGCATTAAGTTCGGACTGGGGTACTTTGAGCCAGCAAGCATGGGGCAAGTTGAGCCATGGTAATTCTTATGGTAATAAGAGTGAAAAATGAAAAAAAAATTTGAAAAGCCATTGTTATGCAGGCAAAAAGGTGTAAATTCACATTACAGTTCTTTTACTTTTAGAGGATGTTACTATTTATAGAGAATTAGCTATAAGACTTGAAATAAAAAATGGACATACTGCTTCTTCCTGCATACATTTTGTACATAGTTTTTGTGGCTCAACTTACCCCAGAAGATGGCACAACTTACCCCACATATGGGGCAAGTTGAGCCATTTGACATCGTTTTTTTTCAAAGGTCACAAAATGCAAAAAGTGTCACAACTTACCCCGCCTTCCCCTATATATATCTATTATTTCATGGGGTATGGGAGAAGAGGGTGGGCCTACATCGAATTAATATTGTATGTATGTATTGAATGTATATTTGAATCATTTGTAAAAGTCCTGCTGACCTGGTCTGCTTTATAAAACAGTCCCTACAATTATGTAAAGGGCAATTAAAAAAATATTCTTGAGAGAAATAGCAAAAAAAAGAAGAAATAAAATGGCTAGATGGCAAAGCTCCAATAAAAGTAATGATTATGCAATGAGGCACAGACGCTTTACAATTGTTATCCAAGCTTAACGTATTTATTCATTTCTATTGAGAATGAAAAGGAAAAAGAAATACCTCAGCTTGTATTCTATCCTGAATACATGTAAAGTACTGTTGCATCCTGGAATCCACAAACTGACCAAGCTTGGCATGAGCGACCTGCTCCAACTCCTCCTCTTCCTGCGAACTTTACATAATACACAACGTTAAAAAAATTACATAAGACCATGAACTAATCTTGAAAATATTCAACAACGCAACATACAATATTTTTGCTGAATTTTCTGATCATTATTCATGTCTTTGGCACACAACCTGTGGATAGGTCAATGTCAACATGAAGATTAACACAAATATATCAATATTAATTTTGGAACAATCACGAAAAATACAAATATAATTTTTCATATCAATGCATTTGACATATAATTTGATACATGTATGTGACTGGTGATATAAAAATTACATCAAATCAATAAATCGCCATTAACATGTGGGTACCTTGATAAAGCTCACTTGATGAGTGCACTAGACTTTAAATAATGTAAGGCACATTTTCAATAGGTTCTTACAAACAACCGTTGACTATTAAGTTTATCAGACATAAGAATGAATATCTGGTACACACAAATATACAAGATCTCTTTATATACATATAAAGAGATTATTTCTATGACAATTATAACAATTACATTATACAAATGATAACAATTACCAACAAAATCAAATGAGAACAACAAGATTTAAATATAGTCCATTGCCTTTTTGTTGACATATTCAATAAAAGAGGAGTGTGTCGACTAGGAAAGGCAATGAACAATGGTCACCCCCTCTCACCTTACAGTCAATTTTGTCATCAAAAAAAAATGCCAGTCTCCTTTCCTTCAAGTTAGCCTTTATCATGTTAAATTCATTAATTGCCTTTTATGCTGTATCTAAAATTGCATTAGCTTTTTAAACGTATGGCCTTTTTAATGCATTTGACCACTTTTTTTTTAAGTGTGTAATTTATTGTGCCAACAAAAACTTTTAAACATGAATTTTCCAGCTCCGGCTGTTTTTTTTTCATGTGCGATTGTTATTAACATGTTTGATCATCAATAAATACCATTTTTTTAATTGAATTGAATTCAATCTAGAGTATGAACATTTAAATTTGTCAATTTTCTCTTTATTTATTACAACTTTCTTGGTTTTCTGCAGCAATTCCTGTGTAGTTCAGCTGAAAATAAACTATACCCATCCTCAAAATTGGATGTTGAAAAGAAATTTCAAATAGGGCAAGCAGCCACGGGCATCAAGGCCACATCAAAAGAGGCAGGTGGCCTAAATTCAAATTTGATCAAAAGGAAGAGGGCATCGCAGCCTGTAGTAGGGGCGCTGGAGGCCTTAGGCTATTTTCAGACCTGGAATAACCTCACTTTCCCTCTTCGTCTATTAACCTGCGGCCTGTTTCATGAAACTTGTCGTAACAACAAATTTCCACTAACATTTAAAAACGTTTGAAATCATTCAATTTGATTGGCTAAAAATAAACATGTTACAGAAATTGTGCATTTTGTTATTATCACAATTAATGGGAACATGATCTTATTAATGAAAAGAAAAATAACAGTAATATGTACTTACTCTCCAGCTTGCCTGTTCACAAAGAGCTCCTTGTAAGAGGCTATTACTAAACAGATGTTCTCAAGAAAACCGTTGCAGCTGCTGTCAACAAACTCCAATATATCCTGAAAGAATACAAATACAACTTTATAGGAGGTTGGCATGGTTTAGGGATCTAAATAGATTTTAAGGGACAAGTCCATCCCAACAAAAAATTGATTTACATAAAGAGAGAAAAATCCAACAAACATAAGACTGAAAATTTCATCAAAATCGGATGTAAAATAAGTTATTATAAAGCTTCGCTTAATTTCACAAAACAGTTATATGCACATCCTGGTTGGTATGCAAATGAGGAGACTGGTGACGTCATCCACTCACTATTTCTTTTTTATATATGAAATATTCTAATTTTCCCCTCATTATCAAGTGAAACAACGATTAATTCCTCCCTGAAGAAGTTGCATTAGCATTGTTTAATACTATATGGTTCAGTCAAGTTGGTTCTTATTGTCAAATCAGTATGAAAAATGAAATATTATATAATTAAAACAATAAAACAAAAGAAACAATGAGTGAGGGATATCATCGACTGTCTCATTTGCATGTCACTGAGTTGTGCACATCACTGTTTTGTGAAAAATAGGCGAAACTTAAAATGTTATAACTTTCTTACCTTACATCAGATTTTGATGAAATTTTCAGCATCATGCTAGTTTTATTTTTCTCTATTTATTCAAATCAATATCTTTCTGGGGTGGAGTTGAAAGCCTTTGGAAATTAACCTGTACTGTGTCTGGTTGGGGAATTCAAATGAGTTTTGAAGCAACTACAGTTTGACAAATCATGCAGAATCTTCCTGTAATAATTTCTCTTGAGAAAGCTTTCTTCTTAAAAATGAGTACAACTGCAGCAAACAAAAGTTTTTACAGCTCAGGCTAACTGTCATCTTTCAAGACTGATCTAAATCTGGTTCATATACATCCACCTAACTCTCTGAAATCATAAAATCTAAGCTGAAAATGATCACACTGAACTTTACCAACACAGATAACCACATGTGGGACCAGGCTTTTATGGCCTGGAATGCCATGTTTATTGTTTCCATATCTTGGTAATTATGCATTTTCTACCACAATCATTTGGCAAATATGATTTATTTAAACACATAAATTTACTGCTTTCTTTTCAAACTCATTTGGAGAATGTTACAGCTCGCATTTATTTCTAAATTAATGTTTGGCAAGACAGAACCTGCAATACACATTGAAACCATCAAATGTCTCATTTCTTGGGTCATCCCATCAAAAAAGATATTTTGATACAACCCCTCAAGAATGTTCTGTAATCTGATTGGTCCAAATTGGATCACATGATATTCAACGAATTGCATTATTGCATCCAAAATGCACTATCCTGCACTCTGACATCTGAGTGCAGGATAGTGTGAGGTCTGGAATTATCTAGTATTATGTAGAATTTAGATCAAACATAGCATTTGGGGCATGTTGTATAACACATGAATGCATGCATTCTTGTGCATAGAGGACCTAAATAATGAACTCTGCTCAACTCGCCAAACATCCATTGGCTCTTTTCGCGCATCGTTCATTATTTGGCCCTGCATGCACGTGCTTACGTGCATTATTTGTATACTATGAGATGTCCCGTTCCTTCAAAGAGAGGCCAATAACACAGGATACGGAAAAAACAACACCACCACAATACAAACACAAATATTTTATTTCAACAATACAGAAATGTAGAGCGGATGAAAATATTGATGGCGACGATAGAGATGGCGGTAAACCCTCGTTACGAACCATGAAAAACCTAAATCACCCCTGGCCAGTTATTTCATTATTTAAACATTTGTTTCTTGGGTCCGGACAAAAAAAACTAAACCGCAATTACATACGCAGCGCGCCGATTAGAGCAAACTCACTCGCCATCGTATGCAGTCATTTTTATTTCTCTTTAATAGTTTCCTTATTTCAGGGCCGATTTTCTTTGTTCAAAACTGAAAACAGAATATCATTGGATTTCAAAATACAATATGCCTTTGAAAACTTGATTAAAGATCATATACAATAATTTAATTCCGAAAGGCCTACTACAGGCAGAGCTGCTCTTACGTAATATCACAGCTGTTGTTTATGGTTTAACCCTCGGGCTTGTGCCTGCAGAGGAGAAATGTTACAAAAGAGGGATTATCGGGCAATTCAGGGTTGATTGCGCTTGGGAATAAAATATCTTAATTCCTCCATGGTTCTTCCAACAAGGATTTTTTTATCGGGGTTTAGGACAACACCAAAACCCTGAGCTAGTGCGGTGGCCTCTGCAACGAGGGTTTGACGTATTGGAGGTCCAGAGGGAGGAATATTTTACAACAGAAGTTAGGCTTACCATTGGAAGTGACCTCATGATCTTATCAGAGGGTCTCCCCCCCTCCTGAACGTCACCACCATCCTCATCTTCCTCAGGGCTGGATGCGGTCCGCTGTCTACCGGTCGCAACATGACTAGACATCTCTCTCAGACTCTCGTCCAACTTGTGTCGGGCACTGTCAGTGAATTCACAGACAAGAAATTTAGTCTAAATATACTAATTACATGAAATTAACGACTTATTTTGTTCCTTCAATAAAGATAAACATAACCCACTTCCCCCCCCAATATCATCATTCACGGACAATATGACCTCTTGCCAATTTCCTAAAAAGCTACTATCACAGAAACTTTGGTATCTAAATGCAACTACATGTACCATGGTGAAAATACTCTTAATAAATAAACTAAAAATTTTCCAATGAAGTCACCATTGGCAGGCAAAGTGACAATAATCAATAGTGAAATAAAATGGGCCACTTGGGCCTGTAAATGAAGAGTCCCGATAATGGTACCTTTGAGATCCATCTGTAACTTCCTCAGGATCCTAGAACTTTGAGTGGCTGTTGGACGTTATTACCATAGAAATTACCATTTAATGGCAAAGTTACAATGATGGTTTCTTTTAAGAAACAGGCCTCTGAAAATTCATGTTGAAGTGTTTACCTTGTTAAAGCTGTCAATTCATTAAGTAGTCATAATTCATACTTACTGAGAAAGAAACTCATCACAGAGCTCATCGGGTGGTTCTTTGAGTTGCAGCAACAGATCTACACATTCAGCTAGCTGTTTTGCATCAGACTAGGGAATAATCATTGTATGAAAGATTACACAATGGTTGGTTAAAAGCAACAGATCTACATATGATTTAGCATCAGATTATGGAATAATTATTACATGTATATGTAAGTGATTATACAATGGTTGGTTAAAAGAAACAGATCTACATATTCAGCTAGCTGTTTAGCATCAGATGAGGGAATAGTCATTGTATGATAGTGCTTCCACAATGGTTGGTTAAAACCAACAGAAGATCACACATTCACAAAGCTGTTTAGCATCAGACAGGGGAATACTCATTGTATGATAGTGATTACACAATGGTTGGTTAAAGGCAACAGATCTACACATCAAGCAAGACGTTTAGCACCAGACTATGGAATAATCATTGTATAAAAAAGATTACACTATGGTTGGTTAAAACCAACAGATCTACGCATCAAGCAAGCTGTTTAGCATCAGACAAGAGAATAATAACTGTGTGAAAGTAATTACAGAATAGATGAAATTCAATATATGATCAAGCTTTGAATTTAAAGATAATAACACAGAATCTAACAATTTTCAATCAAAATTCCATTCGTATAATAATTTGTAATATGGTCGGGTTGATGCAATCAGAGTACAGTTTAATAATGTGGTAAATATGATTACCCAACTTCACACATTGAAGTTGATGTGGGAGCAAGACTGTACAAAATGTATTACATCTAGCGTGCACTGTCTCAAAGTGTAAAAAGAAGTGCTATTTATTAGGATATAGAGCGTATGAAACAAGTTTGCCAAGAGTACACAATACTAGATAACGTTTTCCAATGGATGCCAAGATTCTTTTCCGTTTTACATCCTCTCTGCATCCCCAAGTGCAGTGGGACCAAGCTTTTAAAGAATGATAGAATATTTACCTCTTTGTTTCCGAACTGTTCTCTTAACTTGAGCCTGAGTTCATTGACGATTTCATTACAGTCTCTATGGATACCGTGGAATGAAGGCATGTGCTGGTACTGAAGCAGGACAACACGTGCTTTGGAGTAGTATCTGGGAGACAAATCAAAGTAGATATAGGCAAGGAATTTACATCACAAAGTCTACAAGTAGCATATAGTTTCAATTCAATTCAATTTATTTACATTCTCAAAAAAAAAACATACATAAGATACATAAGTAAAACATTGTCACAACAAACAACAAACATATTTGTGAGAGTGAAGGGGACAACAAAAACGGAGATAGCCTTATTCAACATTGACCCAACATCTAAGACAAAAATAATAAATATTCAAAAAACAGATAACATAAAGGAAAACAAATATTCACACGCAAATTCAAAATTAAGAATACAAACTTGAAAGATGTAATTTGTAATAACGTTTGAATGAATTGAGGGCTTGACATGTTTTTAAATACGGTACATTATTCCAAAGAATAGGTCCTTGAAAAAATATTGAGCTATAAGAAACTGAGGTTTGCGAATGTGGATAATAAAAACAGGTAACATGGTGACGAGATTCTTGCCTATGCACTTCAGAGAAGTATCTGGGATATTTCAAAGTAGATACAGACCAAGAATTCTCATCACAAAGAGTGAATGCAACATACGGGTCATTCTATCAAGAGCCTTATATTTTGTAGGAAAAGGGTTTATTAGACACGAGGTAGTATGACCACATGAATACATATTTAGCCACATTGAAGTCAATGTATTATTGACCTAGTTTAAATATTTCTTTACCAAATATGGGCTGCATCATCTCCCAAGTTACACTCTATGATATAAAAACAATGAAATGCCAACCTGTTTTTTTAAATATATATCACACTTCGGTATGATATTCAGTATGGCTGTGGCCTCATAAAAGGACTATTCACATTTGGTCAGTCAATGGGTAATGTTAAAAATGCCATTGAGTTATAAACTCACCTGACAGCTTGACTGTAAGCTTTCATCGAGATGCATTTATTGAGCCTGGCAGGAAGCTCAAATAAGAACTGCAACTGTGGAGTGAATTAAAATTTTGATGTAAATTGCAAATTATTGGAAATCCCTTAGAAGCTTACAGTGATGTAATAGTATCACATACTGACAATGTATACCAAATATTATAGCCACTGGCTTAAAGCTTATCATTATTGGTAAATCCACCAAAAGTGCTTGTGCCAGTATATTCTAATTCATAACAAGATAATGCAAATGCATGTGCCTTAAAACGGTATGGTTACTACATGTATGTGAAAGGATGTAATTTAAGAAGTATGTTTTATTGGATAATATTACAGATTTTCATTCAAAGTTGATTTCAATTGGGTGCTCAATCAAAATAAAATATCTGCAATATCAGGCACGGAATGGGATGACAAATTTCAGAATCTAATCTTTGAAGGTAGTTTTCTAATATCTAATTACAAAATATGTTATTAGTAAGCACTCAGAGGGCTTTTTAAAATAACAATAAAATGTTGTTACCAAAGGATGAAATACATTACATCATTTCACTTCTTCGGAGCTTATATGCTGCATAGTAACGATGCAATTTGTAAGTATTGCATTTGCCAAGTAACTTACTTAGCTGAAAATGAAAAAACGTTTAACAAAGTGAAAACATGTTTAACAAAGTGAAACCATGTTTAACAAAATGAAAAACATGTTTAACAAATAGCTTTAAAAAAACATTTGCATAGACTAAATTTATAATCTGTTGTGAATGGAATGCACACAATGTTTTGAGGTGAACACATCTTCTTTGCAGAATAACGTACATGTATTCAATGTGCAATTAAAGATAAATACCAGTTGTGGTAACAATCTCAAATTGAGTTCCAACAGAATTCAATGAAATGATCACCCAAGTGTTTGTATGAATAAATAAAAAAAAACATGTGCCAATTGACTCTGGAAAAAAATGTATAGTTGCTGAGAAATGAGCAAAATAAGCATGGAATTCCATAAAATGTCAGATATTTTTCCAAGCAATATCAATGCACTGTCCCACATATAACTCTCTGTTTTAGTTACCATCAGAATTAATAGTTTTCAGCTGTTAAAGGTTTCATGAGTTTACAAAAATGAGTTGATTTCAATGTGCCAGATCGAGTTTTATCATAATATGGTGCTAATCATTTCAATCATATGCTAATCATGTGCTAATGATTTTAAAAGCTATCTCATGAAAACATTAGTTTGCAGCAATTACTTTCTCTAACCTTTAACAAGAAACAGTTACCTACCTTTTTGAGGAGTGAATGAACACCGCTCAACTTGGTGATCTGAGCTCTTCTTTCCTGCAACGTTGAGCTGATCTTCTCACTGAAGTCGGCAATGGTATCCATGTTGGTTGCTAAGCGATCCATCTCTTCCTCCATTTTCTTAAAATCAGTTTTCATCTAAGATCAGAACCAGAACCACAATGAAATCCAACACCCCAAACATTAAATTTTACTTAACCCTAAAAGAGCCAGTATGATTAGTTTTTCTGAAAAAATAAGATATTTTTAATGAATTAATTATGCTAATTTATGCATGAAATAAAACATTTGCTCTAATTAACTTATTATAGCCCCAAAATTGCTAATTTTTTATTCACAGACTCTTTGTAGGATTCTGATCAAATGTACATCAAAGAGTTTTGGTATCGCAAGTTTTTTCTCATGTATTTTGTTTTTTAATTTCTTATGTATTTCTATGTTTTTTAATATTTTGTTTTTTTTATTGTTTTATTGATGGAAATTATTGCAGACTTAATTCTGATCACAAACAAGATAAAATTAATTAACTTTGATCAGTTAAAGTAAAATTAATGATACATTTATGAATTTTGGCTGAACACACAATTTGCATTGGATTTGTACAGGAATTCATGTTTTTGAGCAATTTAGGGTCTGACATGCACTTACTTACATAATGTTGCGTAATTACCTAACCGCGTAGGCAGGCCTCACAAATTTGGTCTCAAAAGTTGCGTGAGACTTGAAAGTAAAAAGTCAGCGAGCGGCGCGGTCAAAAAATTTCCCTCAGCTGATTAATCGCGAAAAACGTTGAGGGGGAGGCGGATTCGGCCCCCCCTCCGGGCATTTAGGGTTACATACAGTCAATAAATTTCAAGACTAATGATATAAAAACCATTAAATTTGATAGCAATGAAGCTGTTATTTGTTCTGAGCCAATCAGATGCACTGATTTTAGAAACTTATATAACAGTTGTCAGTGAAAACCATTGACTGTTCGCTTCATGAAATGCTGCCCAGGGCCCCGTCGTACAAAGAGTTACGATTGATTCAATCAATCTAAAGTATATGGAAATCCATTATTGTCATAATTTTTCTTCATGGAATTTGCTCAATGTTGTTTGGAAATAAAGAGAAGCATACTGAATTCTCAAGAAAACAGTGAATGTATGAATATACATCATTTCTAGAAAATATTTTGGAACAAACACTTAATTTTAGATATTGATGTTGCTGGCTTTCCATAGTTGTGATTGATCAGTTCAATCGTAACTCTTTGTAAGATGGGGCACTGATGTGTATAAAGTTTAAAATTACAGGTTGCCTCAATATTGTTGTTATTCACAAACACCTGTAAGAGATCAATATTCACGTTGCTCACCAAAGAGACATTTATAAAGCCCAGTGCACACTATGCAAAGTGATTGCACCAAGATCCGATTGATACAAAATTACAGTGTGCGCCACCCTACAATGTGCTGCAACTGCAACCTGCTTTTTTGCAGTAGGATCGCAGATCGAATCTCAGACATTTCTGCCATTTTTCTGCTATTTTGCTAATTTCAGCCAGTCTGATTTGTCCTAGGCAATGACGCCATGGCCAAATTGGCTGCGCTGCTGGAGTGCAGACGACATAAAAGAAGAGCTGTAAGATGCAGCATGCGCAGAGCTGTTGCAATGTGGGCATGTGTGCACTGGTCTGCAATACGATTGCACCGAGATGCGATTCTCAACTTGTAATCTGGTCTCAGTGCGATCGCATTGCGTATTGTGCCCTGGGCTTTACTGTGATAGTTTTGGTCTTACCTTTCGTATAGTGTCTGTGGCGCTGATGAATTTATTGTAGTTCTCATAGACTAAGGTCTGCATATCACTGTCTAATGAGCGGATTTCTGGAAAGAGAATGAAATGTAATGCATGCTTAATTTGTAGTGAAATTATTTCCTGAGAATCATCTACAGGTAATGTAGATAATACATGTGAGAACAGTGTAGAGTGTATGTTGGTTGACATTCTTTTTTTTTTTGGGGGGGGGGGGGGATAAAGATAAATGTAGGTGCATCAATGAAAATTTTGGCATTTAAATTCTAGTTAAAGGACAAGTCCACCCCAACAGAAACTTGATTTGAATAAAAAGAGAAAAATTCAACAAGCATAACACTGAAAATTTCATCAAAATCGGATGTAAAATAAGAAAGTTATGGCATTTTAAAGTTTCGCTTATTTTCAACAAAATAGTTATATGAACGAGCCAGTTACATCCAAATGAGAGAGTTGATGACATCACTCACTCACAATTTCTTTTGTATTTTATTAAATGAAATATGAAATATTTTTATTTTCTCGTCATTGTCATGTGAAATGAAGTTTCATTCCCCCTGAACACGTGGAATTCCATTATTTTAACATTTTGTGCTTCAGGCAAGGAGGTCCTAATCGTCAAATTCGTAAAAATTGAAATATTGTATAATTCAAACAATAAAAAACAAAAGAAATAGTGAGTGAGTGTCATCATCGACTCTCTCATTTGGATGTAACTGGCTCGTTCGTATACCTTTTTTAATTGAAAATAAGCGAAACTTTGAAATGTCATAACTTTCTTATTTTCCATCCGATTTTGATGAAATTTTCAGCATTGTGCTTGTCTGACTTTTCTCTATTGATTCAAATCAAAATTTTTCTGAGGTGGACTTGACCTTTAAGAAAATACTGTAAGCTCAGATTTCAAAAGAACTTTACACACAGTAACCTTTCACAAAACTTTGGAAAAATAATTGAAATTAGATCTCGACTGATATTTTTCAAAGCTCTAAACAGTTTGAAGGCAAGATAAGAGAATTAAATACTGTTGAGTAATGAGAGTGAGACTTCCCCCGACTACCATTACAAATTTGCTTCATAAAGACCTGGATCCTCTGGTGGGATTAATGTGTAAAGAAATTCTAGTTATGAATACATTTAAATTTATGTTTAAAACAAATTTTTCAATGACTTAGACATGGCAGACCATCAAAAAAAGAAAAAAAGAAAAGATGCTTAAAGTTCAGTGAAAGATGTTCAATAGAGACGGACTTACGTTTCACCATCTCGGCTTCTTTATCGATGAGATCGTTGAGTCTCTTTTCCTTCATGATCATTGTAAGATAGACCTCTGGGTTAAAGTAAGCACCGTTGATGTCCGTAGGGTTCATGTTGGACGGCTTCTCCTGTTGGTCGTCCAGACCGTAGTACATCTTCAGCATGCCATGTTTCTTCCGGGACTTTGCCGCCCCGCCTTCTGATGATCCCTCACTCATTGTGTACCTTGATGAAATCATAAAAATGATAATCACAATTACAGATTGAAATGGCGCCTTTTACCTGAGTATACAAAGCGAAACTATTATTACCCAAGCTTTAGCTATGACTTTTCCAGCAGCACTTGGTGTATTCAAGGAAATAATCCTGTCAGGTATTTATTCATCTCACCTGGGTAGAGTGCAGCACAATGGGGATAGATTTCTTGCTGGACAAAAAACGTGCCATGGCTAGGATTTGAACCTACAACCCTCAGTTTGAAAGACTGGACAGATTAGAAGTTAGAAGTAGAAGTTAGATTTTGAATTCATCTCTTTTCTGATGACCCTAGTTCTAAACCAGAATTCTCCAAACCAACCCCAAACCGAAACATGCAATACCCTGTAGAAGAGCCAACATATGAGCACACTGCATGCTTTGTAGCTCTGCCAGAATTGTTTATGGTGCTACTATAATACTACTATCCTCATTTGTGCCCTGTGGCACATAAGACCTCCACAGTTTCTTTCCATTTTTGGACGCTTGCGTCGCGTAACGTGGGTGAAGAACAATAGAAAACAAGATGGCGGCGTAAACATCGGGCAAGTCTCTTCCTTTTTTTCATATTTTTGTCATTTTTTTAAATGAATTCTTGTCTAAAAATAAAATCCATAGCATAGAAATGTCGGAAATGAAGTTGTATCCCATGTACATGATTTAGGGCTAGATCTTTTAGAGAGAAAGTAGAAATCTCGGGGGCGAAAGTTTCAGGTTTTGGCTGCCTACACGCACATGTATAGAATAGAAGCCCTGGCTTCGATGAGAGTAACCTTACGTTAGTAAATGATTTTTACCCTGTAGAAGCCTCCTGGCTAGATGAAACGCTCCCCTGGTCTGCAAAGTAAGCTGTTATTGTTAAGGACTGCATTTAGCATGTTTAGTTACGGACGCATGTGTTGCGTAACGTGGGGGAAGAACAATAGGAAACAAGATGGCGGCGTAAACATCAGGCAAGTCTCTTCCGTCTTTTCATAATATTTTTCTCATTTTTTGATGAATTCTTTTTTTGAAAATAAAATCGATAGTGTAGAAATGTTGGAAATGAAGTTGTAATCCATTGTATGTAGGGCCTACATGATTTAGGGCTAGGATCTTTCGGAAGGAAAGTAGAAATCTCGGGGTGAAAGTTTCAAGTTTGGGGCCCTCTGTGCAGGTGAATAGGAAGGAAGACCTGGCTTCGTTGAGAGTAAACTTACATTCGTAAATTATTTTTACTCTCTCGAAGAAGCCTCCTGGCTAGGCCACTTGTTCACCTCTACCACCCTGCCTGTGGTGAATCTACACGTAGGACTATGATATACCAATGTTGTACAGAGCACACACTTCAAAAAATCATTAAAATATCACTTTTGTGACCAAAATTACTAATTTTCATACAGTTGCAATTTATTTGACATTAGACTACTTGGGAATAATTTTGTATTCACCAGAGCGCTCAAAAACTTGAAATTTGGGCATATTTTTCTGTACGCCCTCTATTGGTGGAAAGTAATATGACAAGAAAATTTCATTTTTTGATCTCTATTTTTAATTAAGAAAAAAATGATTTAAAGAATCTAATTGAAATAAGAGCCAAGTAGTATGAATAATAGGTGTAATGAAAACTGTCAGTGTAAAAAAATCAAGCATTTGCCCCAAAGAAAAAGAGAAAATAAGCCAATCATTGCCACCCTTATTTTGCCACACATGGAGATATAACTGAGAACAAGGTTATATTATAACCTTGTTCATTGAATGAGTGGGCTAGGCTAGTCTTGAGGATGCAATGATGATGATTTTTTTAGATATGTCATCTACTTCTTCATCATTGACGTCTTGACACTCTCTCCATAGTGTCTTCAGCGAAGGACCAAAACAAAGATGGATTCCCCCCAAAAATCCATCTTTTTAAACCGAAGTCAAGAGAATTCATTTAATTTTATTAATTCTTACACCTTCCTACGCCTAATACGTAGGAAGGTTTTAAATATTACTATTTAAAAATGTAAAAAAATGAAGATTTCTTACCTAACTGATGCCGCGTAGACCCCTCGTTCCACATGTAAACAACGGAAATACAATAGCGTCGACCCTTGAACCGCTTATGTATGACGTACTTCCGGAAAGCAATGCCGTCTTAACGAACAATTTAGAGATAAAAAATCTTATTTAACAAATATTAAAATTTATTTTGTGATCATAAATAATTCATATCAATATATATAAATTATTTATGATCACGAAATAAATTTTAATATTTGTTAAATAAGATTTTTTATCGCTAAATTGTTCGTTAAGACGGCATTGCTTTCCAGAAGGACGTCATACATAAGCGGTTCAAGGGTCGACGCTATTGTATTTCTGTTGTTTACATGTGGAACGAGGGGTCTACGCGGCATCAGTTAGGTAAGAAATCTTCATTTTTGTACAATTTTAAATAGTAATATTTAAAACCTTCCTACGCATTAGGCGTAGGAAGGTGTAACAATTAATAAAATTAAATGAATTCTCTTGACTTCGGTTTAAAAAGATGGATTTTTTGGGGAATCCATCTTTGTTTTGGTCCTTCGCTGAAGACACTATGGAGAGAGTGTCAAGACGTCAATGATGAAGAAGTAGATGACATATCTAAAAAAATCATCATCATTGCGTCCTCAAGACTAGGGCTAGGCTAGGTATGATACGGTACCGGTACGTTGCGGGGGAACCGTTACGGGGCCCCGCCCCAACAGCGGATGGTGCTACTGCCTGGCACCTGCTCGGTACACAACGGTGACAACCACACACTCAGTCACTGGCACTGCTCTGATTCACAGTCACTCACAGAAACATTCTCACTTTAATAATTCGATTAAACTATAAGAATTTATGATTATACTT
Source organism: Lytechinus variegatus (assembly GCF_018143015.1). Taxonomy (NCBI): domain Eukaryota; kingdom Metazoa; phylum Echinodermata; class Echinoidea; order Temnopleuroida; family Toxopneustidae; genus Lytechinus; species Lytechinus variegatus. Next base: position 1,546,614 of record NC_054751.1, read on the forward strand.
CAGCATCGCTGAAGGCCAAATACTACAGATATCAAATATTCACAAACAAATGCTTAAAACTTACAATATTATTAACCATTCATTAAGATTCGACTGCTACAAAAAAATCGGAGTCCACTGTAATGTTCACGGTGTCGTGCAGCATTCAAATATAAATGGAAAAACACAAGGAGATTTTCAGCAAGGTTGCCGCTCGCAATGGCGATATGACTGAATGCAACCAAACCAATAAAAGAATAACAATAAGAAGAAGCTAGATTCGTAAGTATCAGTAACGGTAGATTGTAAAGTCATTACTAAAAGACTCTTACTAGAAGGGTTATAGCTGGGCTGATATAATCAAATCTAAAAAAAGGAAGAAAGCCACAACATGCTGAAAAATTCATCAAAATCTATTAACAAAACTAAGTTATTGAATTCTAAGGTCTACTAATATTTTTTTGAAAACAGAACACTGCCACGAATGTTATTAGGTAGGCTGATGATGTCCCCACTTTCTTTCTTCTTATGTTATTTAATGAAATCATAATGATTTCATATTTTCATGCATGTGTATCTGATGTGACTCCTTAATAGTTGCAGCCAGAAGCGTAATGCAGTGGCGTAGTGAGCCAAAATTTTGAGGGGGCCAGATATTGCATATAGGGCAATATTTATCAAAAGCTGCAAGAATGCAAAGCGAACGAGAATTTTTTTGACATTGTTATTAAAAAAATCAAATTTTGTGATAGATTTTGACATAATAAAAAATATTCAGAAAATTATATCATATTTCATCCTTCTCTCTTTCCTTTTCATTTTTTTCTCAGTGGTCATTTTTTTTGGGGGGGGGGATAAGCGCCTCGACCCCCCCCCATTTGTAGGCCACTGGCGTAATGAACCTGAAATTCTGAGGCACCAGACGTTGTATGGAACAAACTTTCTAAAAATCTGCGAGTGAGCTAAGCAAGTGATCCAAAATTTTGACCCTTACAATGAATATAATTTTTTGATATATTGTAATTAGTCAGAAAATCGTATCTCATACTTTTCTATTTTATTTTATTCTTGCCCTTTTCTTGGTCGGAAGAAAAAAAATCACAGTAGAAGCAGGCCACGGGAGGGTGTGGGGGGGGGGGCAGCTAGTGTTTATACGTAAAGAAGCGCTATATAAATGTTCAAGTGTTAGCAAGTATGTATGTATTTAAGGACACATAAACTTGAATTCATATTGAACGTGTAAATTCGATTACTAGATCAAACTATTCAAAAACTGAACCTTATAAAAAGAACAGTTCGAGATGAATATAACTTTCTCTACTTTTATACTTAGCGCCATCAACGATAGAGTAGCAATTAGTAATTGAAGCTCTCAGGGCGAATACGCAGTAGAATATCATTGATATATTGCTTGGTTAGTGTTTCATCTTCACTTAGGCACTCATCTGTAACTTGCGTTACAACATGAAATGCAGATGATTATTTTTTAAGGGCCTTGTCCACCCCAATATCATCTTGATTTGAATAAAAAGAGCAAAATTAACAACATGCTCAACAGTGAAATGTTCAACAAAATCGGATGTCAAAAGATTTTATTAAAACATACAAATTTCAATAAGTGTAAGCCCCGATATAGTAACACTTGTTTGATTTTGCTCGTATTATTAAAATCAACTTGCATATGGGCATAACAATAATGTCCTTTATGTGAACCAAAGTCCACAAAGAACGTTGACTTTGCGTGTACACACTACATTCACAAATCATAATCCATTTATCACTCTTTATGTGTCAGATCTTTGAATTTCTCAGTAAAGGTGTATAAATAGTTTGGAACAATCAATTCCGTAATAAAAAATCCCCCTTTTGGTGAATATTCACTTATAAAAGACTACCTGAAGGATACCGACACGCAATGTACGATATTAATTGGGCAACACTTGTTAATCTTACAAATGATTTTAAGCAATGTAATTTGATATAGGCCTACATTTTCAGAGGGAATATTGAAACCAGTTTTTCTAAAAAAATATTAGGCTATTGCATACAACAATTAAAAACGATATGTAGCACTGTATTGTGCGAAATTCATATTTGTATACCATTTTTGTTTGTTTTTAAGTATGATATGGTTATAATTTGGTTAATAATATGGTTAATTTTGCACCTGATTATATGAAAACACAATTTTCTCGTAAATCATACCCTTACTCTCTGCGTACAGAAAATCACCTCAGTCTCCCAAACCAAAGTCAAACAGCTTTAAACGGAAATTTTCGTATGGGGGGGGGGGGGCTACAATTTATAACAAATTACCTATTCATTTATCGTCTAGTTCTACTATTCAGTCCTTTAAATCAAATATTCAATTATATCTCGGTTTTCCATAATCATTTTGCTTGCATTTTTTTTGGGGGGTAGTGATTTTTCAACCTTTTCATGCATTCGATTAAGTTTTGTGTATATTTTGTATATTTGTTGTATATGCATGTATTTATGTTTTAAAGGACCCCATGAGAGAACAGTGGTATCTTACTGATACCGCTGAAATGGGCCGTCCTCCATCTGTATGTTATGTTAAATTGATCATGTATATTATATGGAAATAAATACAAACAAACAAACAATAATTACATTAAAGGCGCGGGGGTGGGGGGACTGCATGGAGCAGATTAAGAAATGACAAATCCAACAGATGTCTAGAGACAATTTGGCCTCCTTTGGTCATGTTGGAAGACATGAGTGAAAACAAGGAAGAAGTGAAGCAAATAAAATAGATGTGCCATGACATTTGCTCCGGCGACATTATTGCTCCGATGGAAAATCTGAAGATTAAGCCAAACATGAAACCTATAAACCTCCAATATTAAATAAAATCTAATCCTTATTTGAACCCAAAACTCAATTAAAATCCCAACTCCAACCCTATGCACTCTGACATGTCTGAGATATTAAGACCGAAGCAAATGTCGCAGGAGTATGTTATGTCGTGTTAACTTACCGATATGGTTGTTATGGTTTCGTCTATGCTATTTTAATGCTCGTATGATCATTCAAATTCTAGGACAAGTATTTATCATTCTCACTAAAAAACCTAAATATAATATATAATATGCTATGAGTGTGTTCTGAAGAAGTATTTGGACATGATTTCAACCGAATCTGATCAAATAAATTACGCAAAGGAATAAAACAAACGATACAACAACGAACAACACAAAATAAAAAAAACCAAAGGACAGTCTGAAAAATTTGATTTTAGAATTAAATTTTGACCTTCAAGTAGAACCACATATTAAATTATGTCCAACGAGTCCTGAAGAGGTTCTAGGACGGAAAATATCCTACTCATTCACCCTTTCAGCCTCATATTGTAATGCACATCCCTTTGGTTAAAATTGACACTTTTCAAAATAATATTTTTTTGTCAATTTTTGTGGCGTGTTTAAAAAGTCAAAATTATATCTTGAAAGAAGCGCTTAAAAAGTACTTATGCCAATAGTTCTTTTGATTTTGTACGGCCTCTTAAAATAAGAAGGTCGAAAAGATGGGAAAGGTAAAAGAGCGAGCATTCTGTTTCATTTTTCCAAATAATCAGTGTATAATGATTATCATATAATTTATAACTTGGGGTGAAGGTCGAGCCGGTCGGAAAAGAATTCCAAGTCTTTGATTCGGTTTGAGGATGATGAAATATTGATAGGCTTAATGATCCAAAGAAAGACTGAGAGACAAAACCCTTTCTTAATTAAAGCTGATGATTCATTCGGCATTTAAGCCCTGATGTTGCGCCATCTCTATTTCGAGGTCTATGCATCATACAGGCCACATATATATATACCGACTCGATCCCTGAAAAATCGGTCACCTTGACCTATTACGAATTTCTATTGAAAAGGAGATATTTTCTTAACTAATCTGAATGTTAATGAGAAGTATATACATATATAAGGACGAGGGATGAAGCTTTATGATGAGTCAATTTCAAAAGAACAACATTAAACAGGTCAGCAATCCCATTAATCGGAATAAGTTCGAAATCATATGTAACCGAGACAGCGAGGAGAACGAACATTTTTTTCCAAATACTAATTTTATTTTGATACAATGCTATGATAATAGGATAATAGGTAATTCTAAAACACTTTCCAAATAGAGATTTGACTGCGATATTATATTTGTAACATTATGGTTATTTTAAGTTATGAATCGCCCACTCTTTGACCATATTTTTGTCAAGGTATATTGCACATTGAATAACGAAAAATACCTCGCATAATCGTTTAGGTAGACCAGGGGCGGAGGGGGGGGGGGTGGGGATACGTTCCTTTGTTACATGCTCTAACAGGGGCCGCGGAACGGTTTTCAGTGGGGGGGGGGGGGGCTGACCATGCAAAACATCATAATCATAAGGTCATTTTTACATTTTTGTACATGGTTTTGGAAAAAAGTGGGGTTGGGCTGAAGCCCCCAGCCCCCCGCTTCCGCGGTCCATGCATGTTTTAAAACAAACTAAAACTTTTTTAATCTACGATAGTAGGTTTCTATAATCGTGAGAATTTTTCGGGGAGTTTTGACCCTGATGTAAAACAAATGTGATTTGAACCACCCTTAAATGGTTGCTGACGTCACAACTCTGTTGACATTCAGTGACAGTGGTTGCTCATCCCCTTACTTACTTACTTAGTTTCAGTTGATTTGGGTTCAGCCGTGCATTTGATTTCAAGAATAGGGACACACCACAAGAAACAAAAGTTGCCATCTTTTGAGGGCGTTGTGTTTTTCTGTTTTTTTTTTCGTAGGTGGATTTGTGTATTCACAGAGTCATCAACCTGGCTGGGGCGTCATTGTAGACAATTCTCAATAAAACCAGTAGCGTAATGAGCTAAAAAAAATTGAAGGGGGCAGGCATGGCGTATGAGGCGAAATTTCTAAAAAGCTGCGAGCGTGCGCGCAAAACTTTTGAAATTTTGACTGATTTTTTTTCAAATAAAAGTTTTTGATATATAATTCAGAGAATAAGATGATATTTTATAATAATAATAATGATATAAGTATATTTATCCAAGGTAGCCACTTCAGTTTCGAAAACTGTTCTACCAGCGGGCCCTGCTATTATTATTACCCCGGCTTTAGCTGAGCTGCCTAGACGCTCAAGCATTCAAGGAATTTCTTCCTACCGGGTACCCAGTTACCTCACCTGGGCTGAGTGCAGCACAATGTGGATGAGTTTCTTGCTGAAGGAAATTGCGCCATGGCTGGGATTCGAACCCACTACCCTCTGTTTCAAAGTCAGTAGACTAATCCACTGAATTACAGTGAAATACAAATAATCAGAAAAATATCTGAAATAATAACCATATACGTGTTTTTAATATGAGAATGATCCTAATATCTACAAATGTTTTATATAAGGTAGAGATTATTCATCTGTCTTGTCTGTATGTCCGTCCATTCCGTCTTTCTGTCTGTACGCCATGAGTCTTTATTTGTTAGCATGTGCCCCTCCCTCATAATCCTACATCAAAGATGTACTCCTGACCTCACCCTATTCTATGGATTGCTTGGAGTATCTAAATATAGTGTGATGAATTTATACAAAAATATTAAAGATCACAAAAAATCCAGACAAATTTAAATGAAAATAATGATTACGGCAAAAATATAGAGAATTAATATGCCTCCCAGAAAGAACGCACACCTGTCTGTAAAGGGTTGAAAAATACCGGCCCTGATCACATCGAGATAGTACCCATTTTGCCCTCGCCACAAAACAACTCAGTCAGACGTTACACCTTGGGTAAAGGGTGCATTGTCAAAGCCAGACGAAATAAATGTATCGAATAAAATTGTTTGAAAATGAACTTATCAATGACATAAGCTTTCTGGTAATGAGCCATGACTAATAATTAGACGAGTCCGATGAGGCGAGTAATATAGATCAAGCGTGATTTTCATTAGGACGATTTTCTTTCAAAAAAAAAAACCTTCACAATATTTATCTGGGAGGTTAAAGAAGAAAAAAAATATTATGATAAGTAGATGAATGACGTTTACAGAACAATAAAAAAGTATAAAGAGAAAGAAACATAAATAAAATGAGATAGAGATAGAGAGAGAGGGGGGGGGGGTGGGTTGGGTGGAGGTGCAGATAATTAAGGAAAACAAACAAGTGGTTAAACATTTTAGAACCAAATGATATGTTGTAAATATATGTATGAAAATCGTCACAATTATTACTCCTATATCAAATCCAATGGTTTCATCTATAACAAATTATTTTATTCTTATCTTCTATTTTCAAACCACATGCGGTAATAATCACTTCGTATAAATTTTTCGAAACACTTGATCTGGTAACAAACTAAATACAAAACATCATGAAATTAGCAAGAAGATTGAATCAACTGAGTTTGAACCACTGAATGGAACTGCCTTTGATAAATTTGAGTGTCCCGTGCAACTGAGAACTTCTCACAATCTCGCCCTACTTTAAAAGGTAATTGAATCCTATTTTTCAAGATATCTTAAGTTGCCCCTAAACCATGCGCTGTGACGCGGAAGAATAAGAAATGCCTTTGCCTCTTGTCATGATTGTTGTTTATACATAGTTAATAGAGCCATGTCGATCACCCCTCAATGTGTTGATCCAACTGATTAATACGCTTATGATATTTCTTTTTTTTACAGGAAAGAAAAGATTCCATTATTCTAAGCTGAAATGGCTATAAATTCCTTGCTACTTCACTTACACCTAACTGTATGTAAAACACGAAGTGGTGGCGTATCAGGAAGGGGTCTGGTCGGCAGGAGGGGGCGGCCCCGTTCTCAATTTTTTTTCAAGAAATGAAATGAACGGAGAAAACATTGAGGCTTGATTTCAAATTCAGCTTCAATCAAAATGATTACGAATCGACTTTAGCACCCAAGACATTAAGAGCCATCAATCATGGTTAACACACGAACAGTATTATGAAACACAATTATCGTTTGGAATGTACCATAGCACTTATAGGTGCTTACTTTTATGATTACTTTACACTTATTTATTTTTGAGTGGTGAGTCCTCTTTGGTATAGTCTTGCAATTTTCTGATAAGATAATCCTCTATTTTTATGGCATTGCAATCTTTTACACACTTAGGTAAGAATGTGAAAAATTGCACCCCAATGCAGCACCGGTAGCCCAGTATAACTAAAAAAGGGAGAAAATCACCTTTTGCTCCTGTTTGCAACCAGGTGCCACTTTTCACCTTTTAAGGTACTTTAGTTTTATTCTGACGTTCAGTAGGTCAATAATTGCACCCTCTCCTAAGAGTACAACTCTTCACCCTAAATTGGTTTAAAATGTTGCTAATTGCATCCTTGAAGGGATGATCCAGAGTGAAAATATTCATATCCCAATAAATACAGTAAAATTCACAGAGCAAAATGCTGAAAATTTTATCAAAATCGGATAACGAGTAAAATAGTTAATGAATTTTAAAGATTCGCATCATTCCGGTGAAACAGTTCTAGGCATTTCTTTATGAATATTCATTAGGTGGGCTGATGATGTCATATCCCCACTTGCTATTTTGTATTTTATTATATGAAATTAGGTTTATTCAAAATTTTTCTACCAAGAACTAAAACAATTAGATTGACAACTGATTAAGTGCACTAGTTACTTATTGTCAAAACCTCTTTCATCATAATGGAGACACATCATTTACACATGAATGGAAAAAATGGAACAATTCTGATTTCATGTAATAACTTAAGAAATAGGAAAATGGGGACGTGACATCATCAGCCCACCTAATAAATATTCATAAAGACATGCCTAGAACTGTTTCACCAGAATGATGCGAATCTTTAAAATTCAATAACTTCGTTATTTGTTATCCGATTTTGATGAAATTTTCAGCATTTTGCTTTGTGAATTTTACTCTATTTATTAAGACATAGGTAGATATTTTCAGCCCGGACCATCCCTTTGAGGTTGCAACTTAGGCTTCTGAATGTGCCGCAGACTTGCATCCTCAAAAGACCTCCTAGTCTTGCAATTGAAGGGTGCAAATTTGCAGCCTTTTTATATTATGTGTGATTATTTACGTATTGACAGTGTATACAGTATAATAAAACACACTACAAATACACCGCCTGTGTTAACTCCATTTATTGTCTGCAAATTCTGAGCTGAAAAAATGAAGTCCCTATTCTTGCTAGATAGTTTTTTTTTTACTTGCATCTATACCCTCTTTAAATCCTGTTCCATGATCGCATTGTCATGTTTAGAGGAGTTGTTTTGTAATTGGTTAAGTATAAGTCTAAATTCTAACTTTAATACCCGGATAAAACCGAAACGATGCCACAATAGGAGCCCATATAGTTACCCTGTGACATATTTCATGTTACTGTGTTACGTAGACATACAAAACCAAATCAGCTACAACAACAACAGCAAGACGAGTCATAAATCAAGCAAATACAAAGACGGAATTGTGCAATTATGTCTGGGAATAACATTAAGACTGCTTAGGAATTAAGTGAGAACATTTATTACCCGAAAAGAAAGTTATTCACCTGAAGCTTAACATGACAAGATCCAGATGGCCAATTTTCCAATTTTAAAGAATGGTCTTTGGTCTCACTATGCTGTCTAAGATTGAAATGTATTCGTCCCATTATTAGGACATATGTCCAACCAAATACCTTGAATAGCCATTCTGTGATTTATGTGTCACATATTTTTGCGATTATAAGATCCGCTGCAATCCCATTTTATTCAATTTCAAACGAAGCTCAGATAGTGACATATCTACATGTTCTTAAGAGCGAGAGAGAAGGGTAGAGGAAAAAGTCATTTCTTTACACCCCTATTCGGGGATCAATACTCTCCCCTTTTGTGGGGCGCTACCAATACCTATTCGGATAAAGCCATTAATCCAAATTAACAGATTAGGGGTCCATAGCGGTAGAATCGCAAAAGCCCCGTTTTAGCGGCATTTTGTGAGCTAAATGACCTCATGAAAAGAGACTGATCTCCCAATTTAAGACCAAGACGGTTCGGATGAAACCTATCAAACTGAAGTTTCGATCGATTGTATCATGGAGCTCGTCATTTCGTGCAGAGAGGGGAGACATAGCGGCACACACTTGTTGAATACACCGTGTATTGTCCGAGATCGTTTCAACTCGACCGGGCGCCTTTTGCTCAAGAGGTCTTCGAGCGCCGCATTGTGTCTCACTTACATCTAAACACAATACCCGTTGTTTGACACAAGTAGTCTAATAGATCCCTACTTCTTCAGGGCTCTTTTGATTTAAAAACGCTATGTTCTTTTCCCTTGGGAGTGTTGGGGGTCTTCAGTAAGATCATGACACAGGCGGAGAATGACCTCTTTATGAAGTCAAGATAATGAAGTGGGACCGTATCGAACGGACCACTTAAATGTATATCCTTAATTTAATAGGGCCTATCCTTCATATCTGATACCTAACCCATGACTCACAGAGATCAAAACGTGGATTCAGAAAAGGAGAAGCAATCGCTTCCTTTTGTGCCCTTGATAATCACGGTCAAAAACAGTTTTAGTGGACAGGTATAAAATCAAACGACACGCCTCAACTCATTTAAACTAAATAAGTCAAAGACTTTAAAGATTTTGACTCTTTAAAGACTTGGACTTGAACGATTTTAGACTTCTTTCTCCAAACTCCCATTTCCGAATTTTAATCTGTTTATGTATCGCTTCTTTTGAAGTTTGATACTGGTTCATTGCAAATAATTGTTCAATTTTACGCATCAAGATTGGAAAGAAATATTGAGAAAGGTAATTTTGCTCTCTTTATTTTGTTTTTTATTGTTTGAATCATACAATATTTCATTTTTATAGATTTGAAAATAAAGACCAACTTGACTAAACCATATAGTATTAAACAATGCTAATTCCATGGAGGAATCAAGCGTTGTATCACTTGACAATGAGGAGAAATTAGAATATTTCATATTTCATACTAATAAAATACAAAAGAAATAGCGAGTGGATGACGTCATCAGTCTCCTCATTTGCACACCAGTCAGGATGTGCATAATAACTGTTTTGTTGAAATCAAACGAAACTTTAAAATGTCATACATCCGATTTTGATGAAATTTTCAGTATTATGCTTGTTGGATTTTTCTCTTTTTATTTAAATCAACTTTTTGTTGGGGTGGACTTGTCCTTTGAAAGTCGCCTTTGCGTGATACCTTATGTCTTCATGATGACATGTTACAATTTAGATGTCGACTTGGCAATATATCATTATGTCACCATGACGACTAGTCAGTTTTTAGAAGTTGGCTTGCCATTTATGTCTCCATGGCGCCATGTGACATTTTAGAAGTCGACTTGTCATGGCGATGCCTTAAACTGTTTCCATGACAACATTAAATACTTCGAAGTTGACTTGTCGTGATGCCATGTCTCAATGACGACATGCAACTTTTTTAGAAGTCGACTTCACAAGATATCATATATCAACATGACGACAAATCAGATTTTTGAAGTCTACTTGGCAAGAGGCACACCAGCTCAAGTAGAAGGCACCACTGGCAGACTGGTGTACAGATGGGGGGGGGGGGGTGGCTTGGGGGCCAGGAACCCCCCCAAAAAAAAATCATGACTAAGAAAAAAGGGAGAAAACAAATGGAAGGACAAAGTGTGAATTATGATTCTGTATTTTCTGAATATTATGCAAAAATCTATCATTAAATTCGATTTTTGGTATTAAAAATGCCATTATCGCTCTGCCAGGCCCCTAATGGTCTCGCTCATTGCGCCATGCACAGGATGGCTTTTTAAAGACTCTGTTACTTTCAGACATATCATTATTCACATGTGTTTATGAAAAGAAGAGGTAATTGTTCATTTATCATTAACCATCAAACAGAAAATTTATGGAAATATGCAGAAACAGCTAAAAATGACGTCACAAATGAATATGACGATAGACGCATCTCTTTTTAGGACTGGGTGATGTTCAAACGGTGAACTAATTAATAATAACTTAAAAAATCTCGTTCGATATGCAGTATATCTATGTTCGAGGTTGGTGATTCAAAAATGTTATTCCTTACCTCCATTGAATTATTGAATTCAGAATTTCTTTGAGAAAGTATTGCCCCAAATGCTCTTTGAATCGATCATACACAAGGCCTACATTTAATAGATTTCTTTCCTTTTAACCATCGCATTCTAGCTGATGAGTTTAGTCACTTGGAATAGTTGGTGATATTTGCTTAAATTTTTGAGACATATATCTGCATCACTTTTTAAAAAAAATCCAATTTAAATCAATATAATTTAAATCATGTTCAATCGAACAATCCTTTGGCTTAAACTTATTTCTTCACAGTGATTTCGCTACAAAAAGTTGTAGCTCTTTTCAGGTCAATATTATGATGAAATCAATCAAAACACTCATGCGCAATGAATAATGGAAATATTTCTACTACGTAACGTCTTCGAAATTGTTATTCATCCTCATCAATTTCTCTCCCTCACTCGCATACGCACATCCACTCGCATACGCACATCCACCCTCACGCACGCACGCGCGCACATACTCGGCTACACATTACTATACCCCCTTCCCTCGCGCTCTCTTTGTCATAATTATTATCTGGCTCTTCAATTTAGGGGTTATATCGCGGCTAGTATGCCTATTTAGGACTGATTGATGGCTGTGTTTGATGCGGCCAACCAAACCCCCCAAGAACACCCGTGCGTTAAATAGATACGTCAAGCTTGCCCAATCGACACAAGGCACCTCAGTCTCGCTCAGGCATGGACCGGCAGAGCTTCACTCATGATACCATTATCTGTTCAGATACAGTAACAGATGATTCGATAGAGGGGCACAGAGGAAGCGAATAAAGCAAGAAAAGAAATAGAAGGATCGTTGATGCACGACGGGGGATAGAAGAGAGGGAAAAAAGTATATGCGAGAGAGCGACAGACTGAGAAAAAATAGACAGAGAGAAAGAAAAGGAGGAGCGCTAAAACCTCTGCGCCCGATTGCGTTTCGTACGAGATTCTAAAGCTCATTTTAAGCCGAGTTTACGCACTGATATAGACCAGTACCGGGGACTCGTTTAAAACATTTCTTGGCTTCCTTTTTATCAACTTTGGCTCCATTTTCCCAGCCCTGTCTCTCTTCCATCATACCCCGGCAGGATGACTCGTATCCAAGATTTTCCCTGAAACACTTTTCTCCAATAGCATCACCAAGCTCTGAGCTTCTCAATGAAGAATAATCAAAACGACGTCGCAGGTGTAGTCTGGTGGTCATTTTAGCTCGCTGACATCGTCGAGCAGGGATATCTATCCATTCATGCTGTCGTTTGGTGGTTATTTACGAACGAATCCAACATGATGATGCCCAACTTTGCCCTGGCCACGATCCGGATCTCTTTTATTCTTGTCATTTTATCACGGGTTACAAGTTCGCCCCTCGACCCGACGGACCAGTATGGGAAGAGGCGGCGAGGTGGGTCGGCATCGCGACGCCCGCCGGGCGGCTTACGGTCCGAACAGGAGGCCCCTCCATGGCGTGAAAACGATTCACCGTACGGTAAAAACGACCAGGAGTCGAACGACGTCGATGACGACGAACAAACGGAAGAAGAGGACGACTATTCGGATTATTCAGAACCTAAGGTAGAAGGGGATGCCGAAAGGCGGTTACTGACTTCATTTGGTCTCTCTAAATTACCGAAGCTTGATAAGAAAGCGGTGAAAGAAGCCCCTTCCTTCATGTTAGATCTGTATGAAAAGTTACAAGGTTCACAAAATGATAAAACCTCGGAGGATTTTAACGATGCTGACGATGCAACACCAGCAGCGAACACAGTCAGAAGTTATTCTGAGACAGGTAAGATTAAATCATTGTACTATTCATTTACAGAATAATAACATGGGGTAAAGAACCAACAATTGGCATGAATAGCGGAGAATGCTGTCATTTCTGTGTTTATAATCATAATCATCAATAATGATTGTGTTTTAATGATTGTACATTTAAAGAAGTGTCGAGCATGATGTGTCAGTGTATACAAATACGAAAGTATCGTCTCCATTCATTTTCTATATGTTTGTTTTTCTCGCAATGCATTGATAAGAGTTCCAATGCAATTAAAGCTTGCTCTGATAGCCTGCAAAGGGCTCGGAACCAGCCCTAACGTATACGGCGCCACCCGACCCGTGTCGCCACTGGCAAATTAAGCCAACATGGTGTTGTATAGATCTCGGACACCATGCCATCCCCACTAGGAGACCTTACATTTATATCAATGTCCAGTCACATGGCGAAGCTGTAATTAAACTAACATTGCATCGGACAGATAAAATGAATAAGTACTACGCTTGCCAGTCTAATAACACGATGTTAGGGTGATTTGAAAGCAACTGTGTATATCACTTGGTGAATGGAGTTGAATATCAAACTCGGTATTGGATGTGATTTCACGTATTATAAAGATTCGAATGTGAACTTTGTGAAGAGCTGAGATAAAGGAACCATAAAATGTTCTACTTCTTACGATCAACATATGAATTAACCTGCTCTAGTTGACATGCAGCAATAGGTAAAAGGGAGAAAAAAAGGAACTCAAGAAAGCTTATCGAAAGTAAAGATAAATATTTCCCCATTAAGAAAAAGCAAATTCCAGTGTATATTCTGCAATATAGACAGCAATAATGACGTTTTTTGAAAATCAGGGGTCAACAGATTATATCCTGAATAAGTAGTTACAAATTACATGAATTGCCACTTTTCATGTCACTCCGTTAACAACAACACCAACAAAAAACTCTTTTTTTAAATTTTTAAGGACAATTATGTTTGAGTATTAGCTGTAAGTGCCCTTTTAAACCAGTGTTTCAAACGTAGCAATTATATGGGTAAAATCCTGTGCATTATATGTTTTATACGAAAGTGAAGATGGTGATAGGGATCCTTAATTATCGATAAATCATTTCTCATTTCAAAATCATGGCTGGTCAATATAACTAGTCATTAGTCATGTTAGTACTGGTAAGCTAATATAAATTACTAGTCACGTGAAATATTTCAGCCAATTACGAGCCATATCACCACATTAACATAAATAAATGCTAGAATACCACGTGTCAACAATATCATGCACCAGTGTTTTCTAATTGCATTATCTAACATGATCTATATACCTATCGGTGGGTGTTAGCACAATTTTTTGAGTCCCAAAATAGTCAGATTTTAGTGGAAAAGGCAGCATCATGTGATCTAGGGATTCTTTAATACAAACACCTTTATCAGATGATCGAAAAATAATAATTCGAACGAATGTGAGGAGGTGAGATGGAAAGAAAAGGGATACCAAGGTTACATCGTTGTGAAGTCAAGGAAGCTTTGAAAAGGAATGATTAACTGTGTATGGGTAATGGAGTGGGGAGGGACTTCATTATTTCACGCAGTCATCACAGACCCCATGGGAATGCATCCCATTCATGACTCGTTCCCCTGCAATCACATCGAACTCGAAAGATGAGGCAAACATCATCTCATCATTTTCATAACCGTAGCATATAGTATCACACGGAGTTCTTCCTTCTCATCACAACTATTTCACAAAACCAATGATAAAAACTTGTTTAGATTACTGAACATGCTTTACATGCTTTATGTATTGAATGTATTATGCTTGGAAAAGTTTCCTAATTTTGTGACAAAATGTGAAGTCCTCTCAAAACAAATCAGTAAAAAATAACCAGATGATCGGGTCAGCTGGGTACATCTGTTATTCTAGTCATATTTGACTATTTTCTAGTCGTATTTTACTAGAACAGACTTATTCCTGACTAAAATATACGTCAGAAATGTGAATAGACTGTCTAGATATATTATGTGCACCCAGCTGACTACTGATCTAGTCAATTTGAGTGATAAGTTTTAAGAATGTATATATTACGAGCGTGCAACTTAAAGTTTACGTCACTCGCAGGAAGGATAACATTCAGACTTTTTTTATACGGCTGTGTACTGTGTGTTAGAACATTATCTGATTTCATAGAGCACTCTATAATTCTTTACTATCCCACATTCATTTGATAAATTATTTCTAGACGTATGTACTCTGATCTCGATTGTGGTTGTTCTTTTAATAATTTCAATTACTCATTCACAAACGATTATCAAGTGAATTACTTTTTTCTTGGAAGCAATCAAAGAGGTACCCAGAAATCATCAAAACATGCAATTCCACATCAATTAAAATCATTGTTTAAGAAAATGGCCATTTGATTTGATATTGTTTGAATCATAATCACGTTTTTCATTCATGCATTCATTCATGAAAAATGATCAGTAAAATTGCATTTAAATTACGAAAGAATCGAAATGCAAATTATTGGTGAATGTACATTTGTTTAGATTTAGATTTATTGATTTATTTCATTTCTTTTCATTTTTCACACACATATCAAAAATACATAAATACAAATACATAAATGCAATTATAAACAAAATGAACAAAAGTAATGACCTAACATTTGCGAAAGTGTATAAGGGAAAAAATAAGAGAAAAATCCAACAAGCATAACACCGCGAATTTCATCAAAATCGGATGTAAAATAAACAAGTTACGACATTTTTAAGTTTCGCTTAATTTAAAAAAAACAGTTATGCACATCGTGGGCGGTAGCATGAAATCACTCACTCACTCACTATTGCTCTTGTGTTTTATTATATGAAATGTGAATTATTTTAATTTTCTCGTCATTGTCCTGTGAGACAAGGTTTTACTCCTCTCTGAACATACTGAACATGTGGTATTATTGTTATAACATCTTATGGTTCAGTCAAGTTGTTCCTTAATGTCAAATTGGTAAAAATTAAAATATTGTATATTTCAAACAATAAAAAACAAAATAAATAGTGAGTGATGGACATCATCCATTCTATCATTAATGTCACCGAGTTGTGCATATAACTGTTTTGTGAAAAATAAGCGAAACCCTAAAATATCGTAACATTCTTATTTTAGATCCGATTTCACTTGAGTGCTGTGGTTGCTGCAGGTGAACGAAATTAAAGGTCAAGTCCACCCCAGAAAAAAATGTTGATTTGAAAGAGAAAAACTCTTTCAAATCATAATTCGTTTCCCAACAGGTTTTAACCACCGCATGACTGCTATGATTATGTCATTCTAGATTTACATAAATTTATCTTTTTTTAATTGTACAAACTTGACCCAACTTTAGAGTTCAAAAAATGTATGAAGCACTTTTCTGTACATGTTATGTGTTTGCTGTGGCGTCATGTAAGTTTTTAAGAAGAACAAATATATAATGTATAAGTATTTGATAGGAATCGAAGAATGATTAAATGGCCAAGTGGATGAATAAGCAAATATATGTAATGATGGATGCAGAAAATAAAATGCTGATTGATATATTGCAATCCATTTTACATAAACGGTATCGCATGGTATAAATTGTCCAATTCGAAATCCCTCTTGAAGAAAAAATAGAACATTTTCCCTTGCGCATTCATGACACCAGAAGATTCATAAAATAGAACACACTTATTCGATGGAAGATAATGATACGCACAGGGGCGGATCCAGGCTTTTCCAAAAGTGTGGGGGGCACATTTTCCAGATGAAAATTTGAGAAGCAAAAAAGAAAAAATGACCCTTACTTTCAAAAGGAGGAGGGGTGGTACAGTTTGGTTTTAACGGCATTTTTACATTACAAATTTAATCATGCCTTGCCTCTCAAGGGGGGGGGGGCGAGCCGGTTGTGCCCCCCGTGGATCCGCCAGTTAGTGGATACGCAGGTGATATCATGTGTGACCTCAGGCTTTTATAACACCCCGTAGTACAATCATTCAAAATGAAGTAGAAATGTGTATAGTATATACAACAATCATGGTGGCCAATTAATCAAAACTTCACCAGAAAATTCGATACTCTTTGTTCGATTGATATGAACATATTTTCGATTCATTGGTGGGGAGCTGATTATACGAGAGGGGTTTTAGACGCAATGATTCATTATTGCTTAATCGTCGCTATCCAGTGTGATTTATCCAATATTCAGGCTGGATACTATTCTTGAAACCCGATGGAATGTGAGGGTAATTTTCAATCGTACTATTTGATACCTATTATTCAAACATGGAATTTGTATCAATAGTAAAGTTCTTGAGTGGAACATTTATAGTGGTATTTGTAGTATAGTATAAATGTATTTACACATTAAGCTCAATTTACTAATAGTGAAGTGGCTGTATAAAGTCACTTAGCAAACAAAGCTGTTCTTCCTTTGGTATTTTCAAATTGGCTGGCGATACCGTTAAAAATACTTCCTTTTCAGAGGTAGTTATTACATTTAAATAGAAATAGACAGGTTAAACGAATTTTAAAATAATATAGGGCCAAGTAGGGAGCCTTGAGGGACTCTATAACCTTCATATAACCCTGCAGAACAGACGTCGGTAACCTGCATGATACAATAATCTGCTCAGGCCTATGAAAAATTGAGAAATTATCACTTATATCAGCTGCTATTAGGTATCTGTTATTAGAATTGGCAATCCATAATTGATCAGAAAGTACCCCCCAAAAAAAAACCTACGGAAGATTCATTAAAGGAGAATGAAACCATTGGAACAAGATAGCTTGTGTGAAAACAGAAAAATCAAAGAAACAGATCAACAAAAGTTTGAGAAAAATCGGACAAATAATGAGAAAGTTATGAGCATTTGAATATTGCGATCACTATTGCTATGGAGATAGCAAATTGGCAATGCGACAAAGATGTGTGATGTCACTGATGAACAACTCTCCCCATTACTTTAATATATATTTCACTTGAATTGCCTGTTTTATCACATCTATCCATAGATCATGTGTTCTTTCTACATGAGGGCATGTAATACATATTTTTTAAGAATACATAATGGATAAAGAGTTTGTATCATCGTAAGAAAAAGCAAAAAGAGACATTTTGAGGGTATTTTATAGTCCACCAAAGGGAAAGTTGTTCATCAGTGACATCACACATTCTTGTTGCATTGCCAATGGGAGGATCTCCATAGCATTAGTGATTGTAATATTCAAATGCTCATAACTTTCTCATTAATTAGCCGATTTTTCTCAAACTTTCTTTATTCTTATTCTTTGATTTTTCTGTTTCTACACAAGCCTATTTGTTCCAAAGGTTTCATTCCCCTTTAATTAAATAATGTAAAAGCCACTTTTGATCATTAATTTTCATTCTTACACTCAATTTAATTATCTCATCAATACAAGTTTATCTCAGTTAGACAACACGTTCTCTTTTTGTTTCTTGTTCATTTAAAAAAATGATCATGTACGTATTTTCGTTTTCGTCCATTATGTTACGGATCGGATAAAACAATTTAACTCATATTTGTTAATATTTTGCTCTCTCCCTACTATTTGAAAGACTTCAAAGATTTTTGTTTATTTTGAAATCGTTGTTGATATTTATGTGATGCTCTTAATATACTTTGTTTATGAAGGTTATTCATTCCTACTCCCCTACTCATCAATTTGATCTTGATCTTGTAAATTGAAAAAAAAAAATGATAATAATACTCCAATTTTTTTTTTCTCACTGTACGCCATATTTGTCCACCTGACTCTTTAAACTAAACATTTTCTCAATTATCATTGTACATCAGACATCAGACATGCTTTTACCTCTGACATGTATGACAAAGTAAAGCACCCTATATATCTGACGTCCACAACCAATGAAATTCATTTACCCGTCATATTCATTCTACATATACACTACTGTAGCTGGATTACGATCTATTTCTAACAGATTATGTGAAAGCTTTGTTGATAATAAAAATCATCAGCATGGTTATTATTGCTAGTTAGGCGTCAATGGTCATATTAAGCCAATGCTTATAAATAGCTTCTCTCTCCACCATTCCAATGCAATGAATATTAATTAATACGTCGAAGGGGACCAACTGCAAAAGTAGGCTGGCTCATGGAGTCAAGACTGAACTCTATTTCCACTTGATTTGTGTACAAATCACCAAGCGTGCATCTGTTTTCCTCTTTCTTTTGAGGTCCAATCTGTCACAGACCATCGCTGAAAACAAATATTATTTGAGGACTACAACAAAAGTTATATCAGGTATGATTTATAGAATATACAGTTCACCCCAGACCCTGAAAGGCTGACACTATTGATGTGTAAGACCGTGTCGACAGGCCAAGCTTGTTAGTGTACAGAATTACCAAGCAAAAGAAAATTGGCCAAATTACGTACGAATTACTACAATTACAGTCATCATCGGACAAGGTAGACCTCACACACGTAGCCACCGATGGAATTAGTTACTTTATTTCTGGAAAGAAATACAAAGGAGCATTTGCATCCAACATTCAACCAGCAAATGCGGTGTCAGACCAAAATAGTCTCCAGTTCAACATGGTGTTTCCCTCTATTTCACAGTTTCGAACAATAATGGGGGAACTGTATGCATCGAACACAGGTTTACGATCAATCGCAAAATGGCAATGAAGGATCGAGTTTATTGAAACATGCATATTTTGTTTACAAGACTAACCGGGGGTCAATCAGAATAGCTATTTCAATTTTTGTTTAAAACCTCACGGCCGAAAACGAATATTTCACAAACAGTTATTTTCACCAGAGATTTTGCACCAAACAAAAACACACAAGGGGGGGGGGGGGTAAAACACGCTTGTCCTTATTTCAACCATGGACCTAAATGTATGATATAGGTACATGTTTCAACCAAGTTGAAATTAGCGCTATATGCATAAATAGGACATCCCTGGATGGTCATGTAGGTTGTGGAAGGTTTCTCATCTAATGAAACTTCATGACATTACCGTCCAAATGTCATTCCTATTACATGCTACCATACAGTCTCAGGTTATGTTGATTTAATGAGGACTCGATTAAAGCTTTTGATAATTCTTTATTACGTTTGCTGTTAAAAGGTATTATTCAATGAAGCCTTGTTGCAAACCTATATTTTCTTGAACAAAATAGTCGAAATGATGTGTTGATTTTAGCGGATTTCGATTCATTGAATCTGACAATTTTCATCTAAATACTTGGAAGTAACATTGGTTGAGAGGAGGAGTATCCCGTTTTCTGAGTTTCTGCATGTATTGTATAGTTAAGATAAATTTACAATACATGAACTTCATCAAAATAGGACATAATAAAGTAATATGTAACAAGTTTATAACAGTTGAGGGATAACATAATTTAGACATAAATACATTATTGTAAGTGCAAGATATGATAATAAACACTGCAGATGCCAATTAAAAATAAGCTAAAGGTGATTCAGTTATAGTAGACGAAAAGATAAATGAATTGCTCTGGACAGTTCACTCTAAAAAATATTGGGTAAAAATGCTCCATGAGGGTAATTATGTGTCCCATCAACATTGGGCATTTTTATTTATCCAGTGTACTGGACAATATGCTTCCCGCATTTGGTAAAACACTTCCCCAAATTGGTTGGACACATAATTACCCTCGTGCTGGTTAAAATTTTACCCAATATTTTTTACAGTTTGCATAAATCCAATTGAGGCCGATAGTTATGAATGTGATAACAGGCATGTGCGAGAATTTTCTTTTCGAGTTAATGCCCCCTCTTGTGTAAAGTTTAATTGAGATTTCGCAAGCTTGTCTAATAACCAGACTGCTCTTCTTTTTATCACGTAGCTTTGTTATATTACTTAGTGTTACTTTGCTAGGAATACGAATACTTTCCCTTTTTCATACACACATTTGTTGGTAGTTACGTTTGCTCGTATGGCATGGGCCCTTTAAGCGCTTTGATAACAGACAAGCAAGTGAAACAATAATTAGGATGCTATTTGGGATCAATTTAAGAGTTGATTAACATGGCGGTGAGTGGGAGGGGGAAGGGGGGGGGGTGGGGGTTAAACAATCTTGCCCAGGCTCAGTCGTGGACGTCTCGCTCTGTCATGCTCATTCAAAGGTCATTGATTTTGAACAGTTAAGGAAGAATGAGACGTAAGAGAAAAATATGGAATAAATCCCTCGATCTTTTGTGGAAACTTGCTCTGGGCAAGTTTATCACACGGTACGAGGGACACAAACGGAGGCATTCCGTATATTGAAATTGTATCAATGATATGACTGGGAGAGACAGGTATAGAAAAGGGGGGAAAATTTAGAAAAAATGTATTAATCTGCCATTGATCTTTTCACACAGAGTGTGGATAAATATTTGCGTGGTATGCTTGTAACATGCTGCGAAGAAACAACAATCCGTGAAATTCAGATTATGAGTATAAGGTATATTCTTGCGTCAAAAGTTACTTTTTATTTGGTATCGAGATATCTGCAATTTGATCGCTAAAGATGATACGTTCATTTTGAAAAGATACCGCAAAGAGTATATATCTTTTTTTTTTACACTATTTCGTCTAAATTCCACTGTAAGATTACATATTTACCATGATTCCAATTCCGCATATCAAATCATAATTCTTAATTGTTTGTGAGGAGCCTTACCGTTAACGCGGCAACTTTGGGGAAAATTTCAGATTTCAACGAGAGTCGAAATATTAATGCTGACTATATTACTTTGAACTTCTGGTGAACCCAACTTGATTATTACCTTGTCATTTATTCATTATAAGTCCCACATTATAAGCACTTGCATGGCGATTAGCCAATAAGCTATATAGTACATTTACAATCTACCTGCAAACGAAGCTAATTAAAATCTACAGGCCACGTAATAGGAATAGGGTTTGGTCATTTGTTGTTATTTGTACAAATTTAGAGAGAAATGCTTCGGTATGCATGTTATCGTATTAAAATATCAAAATTTCTCTAATTCTTTTACTCATAAAGTGAAAATTTAATTTTAGCTCTTCGGTAAAATTATAAATTTTCAGGTACAATGATAATTGAGAATAGATGATTGAAATATATATACTGTAAAATGGTGTGTATTATTATGACGTAAACAGTTTAGAAAACGCGAGTATACATAAAAGATTCCTTTGTCTAACTTGTAAACATTTGAAATTGTTAAATTTTAATGATTTGTTTCAGAATGGAATGGGCAATCTGACTTTTAAAGTGTTTTATGATCAAAATAATTTTGAGAATAGGAGGAGAGAAAAGATACGTATTGGAGTAGACAATCTTGTAATCCAGATTTCATTAAAATTTCCTCATCAGTCAAATTTAATTCAAATTAAAATTTAATTTCAAATCCATAGTGACCACGGAACGTATGAACGTGTCTGATGTATCCATTCCATCATTCACTGTATATTACACATTTCCACAAAATGAACTTGAAAAGTAAAATGAGCTCACCTTCTAAAGATCAGAGAGATTATTTTATAGACATTTCTATTAAAATATATTCATTCATTCACCATGAACCACAACGATTGCATTTACAGAATTTACTATACAAGGCATGATGTAAAACTCCCACATGACGTTACGTTACGAAATAATGTTTTTCTACATATTCCAAATTTATTATTTCTAAATATTTGTTTCTACATTTTAACTCTTTGTATCATATATATATATAAATATTGATCGTAATAAAGTGCTGATGATTTGAAAATTTGAGTAAATAATAACTGAATTATAATTTGCTTGATTGTCTAAACTTTGAATGGTAAGGTATGTGTAATTTTGCACCTGTATTAAAAACCAACTTAACGTCAGAGTTGAGTCCCGTTTTAACCCAAATTAAGAAAAAAAAGGGGTATCAAAATTATTATGACCAAAAAAAGGCGGAATTAAAGCCGTTGAATTGAAAACGATGGCTGAGAAGGGTTGTTGTGATGGAGAATACCGTATGATGTGGTATGACGGGGAAAACGTCATAACAACCAGTATATTGTTTCTATAGGAGGACACAGACAACCATAGCGATAAACAAAGACTAGTAATGAAAACAGGATTGTGTAGAACGAATCCTGTCATATCACTGACAAGTAAAGGCAAGTAATCCCGATGGTATTGTTAAGTGCTACAACGTGTCTTCCGAAGACCTGAAACTTTTTTTTCTCATTCTCTTTCTTCTTTGGGTTTCCATGTAGGTCACGAGACAGAGAAGGCGGAGAGTAAAAGCGAGTAAATGGGAATGAATGGAAGAGTTGGAAGGAGAGATGGAGAAATTGTGAGAGAAGAAGAAGAAGAAGAGAGGGAGGGAGTTAGAGAGAAAGAATTAAATATGTCCGTGGGTGTGTGCTGTGTTTGTGAGTGTGCGTAGAGGGAGATCAAGTTAAGGTGTGCGTGTGTTTGTGTTTACTCTTACAACAAAAGGGAGAGTGGTTGATAAAAGATAAGGTTGTACACGACGTGCTTACATAAAAGTGATGTGGAATGAGTGTGTGTGTGTGGGAGGGAGAGGGTTTATTGGGCGGTGAAGGAAGCAGGGAGCTGCGGAGGGGAGGGGTGGGACAGAATTAAAGTGATGTTAAAAAGAAAAGGAATTCTTGCATTCCCATTATTCCTGTGGAGGTAGCAGACCGTGGATCCCCCGGGTCAAAACCAAGAAACCAAACCCTAGATTCTCTGAAAATATTTTACTCTTTTTAATTGACCCAAATCGTGCTTTAACCCCTTCTCAAAACAAACTTCTCTTCCCTTCTACTATATCTAGATCTTAGCTTTCTTCATCATCTACATTTAAAATACGTTTCCTCCACATTCTCTTCCTGCCTCTCCTGGTGAACAGCAGCCTTCTCTTCATGAACTTTCCCTTTTCATATTTTAAACCCATCTTCCAAATTCTCTTACCCATCTCACTTTCTTTCATTTTCTTTAGATTCCTATTGCCACCTCCCTCTCTCC
Source organism: Lytechinus variegatus (assembly GCF_018143015.1). Lineage (NCBI taxonomy): Eukaryota > Metazoa > Echinodermata > Echinoidea > Temnopleuroida > Toxopneustidae > Lytechinus > Lytechinus variegatus. The sequence continues at coordinate 1,570,494 of NC_054751.1, forward strand.
TCCTCATGCTTGACACCGCTTTTACATCTGAAGGAAGAGCCGTGTCTCCGGTCCCCTGTCAACGAGTGTATTTAAAGCTGTTCTGGATATGTTTTAAGCGCGCAAAGTCTTCCTTTAGACATCATTCAACAAGGCGCCTTAAAGCACGGGGATGCTGTCACCACCGTGTGCTCACAATGGGCAAAGGATGAGGGAGAAAGCGGTTAAAAAGTGTGTGTGTATGTTGTTGGGATGCGTATTGTAGGTCAAAACTGGTATCAAAGTCAACCTATACAATCCGACGTTGCTTGCTGCTGCTCGCGCACTCATTCAAACACATTCGCCTGAGTTTGTGAACTACATCAATGCAACGCGATGGATTAAAACGTTAAAAGTGCTTCCTAAACACCAGACTTTAAAAGAAAGTTGCTGTATCATCGAAAATACAAAGTGGTAGGACAATAATTGAATCTCTTGAATGGGTTTATTCGTTGCCGAAAGTACCCCTTGCTATACTGGAGAAAGAAATAAGTTCGTATGTGCGAAAAGGGTGTGTGGGTATGTGTATTTGCGTTTGCGAAAGAGAGATATTACATTAATACAAGCAAAAGGTATAAACTACAGAATATGTTTCATAATTATAACATAATACTCCAGTGAAGAGGATCTGTTCAGACCAACTCTCATAACTGTAATTACCAAGGTAATGTAAGTCTAATATATTCGATAGTGTGTATATAGAATAGATTAAAGTAGAATATTCTGACAGATTGATTCGGTTATTGAAATACAACCCTTCCCTCAGTATTTTCCCTATCATTTACGAAAAAAAGGATTTATCGGAGAAAGCGACCCCATTCATACCGTCGTTAATGTGCGTCTTCTCTTTTCTTTTCCCTTTTTCATTTCAAAAGGGTGATCTTTTTGGGTCTCTCCGTTTTTACGCTTACCTCGAATCTGTTATGAAAAGGAGACCTTATATTCATGTGATTTCGGTAAGAATATATCACTCTATCGACTAGGTTTATCCAGATAATAGATTTTGGAAAGGTAAAGTATCCCAAAAATGTCGTTTGGGAAGATCTAAGCTTGGGCCAGTTTTTCATGATTGATGGTTTTCTTCTATAAAGGTAGCTTTATATTTACATTCCAAGCTGAATGAAGAGAATTGAAAACGAAATGTATCACTTATCATTATAAGGTGTAATTCATATATTTCTCTTTAAGAATATGGAGAAGGGAGGAATATGATTTCACATGACGAAAAGTAATTGAAAAAACGTAGGAATAGGAGGTGTAGATGATTAATAACATTTTGCTTAATTCACGAACTTTTAAGGAAATATAATTCAAAGTAGTTTTCTACTTTAGATTTATCATATGTTTTTTTTGTAATGGTTTTACATAGTAATATATGATAATGCATTATCCAGAAACAGTAATATTCTTTTCTTAGGACTTTACGTGATGTATACGTACATTGTAGATGCTCCCAGCTTAGCAATTCTTGATGATATTTTTCATGTTTTAGGGGAGGCATTGTCGTGTAGCAGAAGCAGCTTATGCGATAATGATAGCCTCAACAATCGCGCATCTCATGATTAGAATGATCACGCGTGTAATTCTAACAGTTTCACCGATGATGTGGTTGATATGAACTTGTTTCATAGTAAATGTGAAATCAATTTGATTTGATTTCTTTAAATTTTCCAATTGCAAATCGGAAATAGAAATTAATCAGCAAAAACATGAACTTAAAGTTGTAAATGGTAATATTGTCAATACATCTCTATCTACTGAAGATGAGTAAAAAGACTAATAAAAGACAATAGGAGCCCAACAAGACGTTCTGAATAGGGCTTCTGGATGGCATTGTCTTAGAATCAACTAAATGGACCGATGAGGGCTTTACTTTGATAAAATTTTCATGCCGTTTTCAACCCCCTACTTTGTTCCGGTTTTAACTTGGTCTGTTATTCCCAATATGATGATGGCGTTTCCTAAACGAGACACATAAGACAAGAGTCTGAGATAAATGTTGCCTATGCCAAACCTGGCGCCGAGCTTGTACTGAGCTGTCATACGGCCCGTCTCCGCTATGTTTACCCTCTGCTTCAAAATCCCATTCCTTCCCTCTCAAAACGGTCTAAGAGAATTATTAAAACAAACGGGTTTACTTACTTGATTCGAAAACTTGGAAGACTTTTTCTTCTTATGTTCTTGGTTCGATAAAGCTAAGCCTGGATGATATGCTGTACGCATCTGAGTGACGTTTGGCTAACATGAGCGATGTTCAGAAATGAAATTCTAATTGATTAAAACTTGTAACTCCAGATTGATAGAGCGGGGGTCTGTTGCATCTCCCAAAACAAGAAAAAAAAACCCACCAGCAACAGACTTTAACTTAATGTCATTGCTTCTCTATCAGGTCAAAGTTAATCTGCATTTGATTTGTTCATTTGCAATAATTTGGATCTATGTTTTCGTCGTTCTGGTCATTCAAGATTGCCAACGAAGGATACAGAGAGAGTATTGTTTTATTGATATTTCATAGGACATTTCCAGGTTGCAGAAATGCGTTTTTGAATAATTCGTAATTGGCATACCCGAAATACCTTCAAATTAATACTACAGAAAAATGTATCCGTCAAATCAACCAACCATCTAACAAGTCATCCATGTATCCTGCCAATAAAACTTACTGACAAACCAGCCAGCAAATCATATAACATTCATCCGAACATCCCCAAACCATCCGATCAACCAATCATATAACAAAGCGTCCGACAATCGAACCAACAAACTTTTCAACATCCAATCCAAGTAACAAACGAAGTAACTATCTTACCAACTAAGCAACCATCTAAAGAAACATCCAGCAAACGAACCAATCAACATCCAACTGATGATTTAACCCTGCAATAGTCAAACAACCAACCAACAGACCAACCAACCAGCCAGCCAACTTTCCAAAACAACCAACCATCTATTAAACGAACGGATAACACTACGAACTATTAATCCAACCATCAATCCTACTAATCAAACATCTATTTGTCAAAACAATCATGCAACCAACCTGTCACACAACCACCGAACCAGCCACCTAACCCAATCAACCAACCAACGAAGGACGGAACCAACCAACGAAGGACTGAACCAACCAACCAACCAACCAACCAACCAACCAACCAACCAACCAACCAACCAACCAACCGACCGACCGACCGACCGACCGACCAACCAACCAACCGACCGACCGACCGACCGACCCCATCTCTGTCGGTCTTAATTATTCATCTAACCTTAACCAACCAGCAACCCAACAACGAAACCAACTGACCATCCGTCTACCTACCATCTAACCATCTATCTTAATTATTCATATAACCATAACCAACCAGCAACCCAACAACAAAACCAACTAACCATCCGTCTATCTACCATCCAAACATCTATCTTAATCATATAACCATAACCAACCAGCAACCCAACAACAAAACCAACTGACCATCCGTCTACCATCCAAACATATATCTTAATTATTCATATAACCATAACCAACCAGCAACTCAACCACGAAACCAACTGACCATCCGTCTATCTACCATCCAAACATCTATCTTAATCATGTTAGTTATTCATATAACCATAACCAACCAGCAACTCAACCACGAAACCAACTGTCCATCCGTCTACCTACCATCTAACCATCTATCTTAAGTATTGATATAACCATAACCAACCAGCAACCCAACCACGTAACCAGCTGACCATCCGTCTGTCCACCAATCTGGCAATCCAACCAATCATCTAACGTGTCATTCAACTAAGTGTCCTACCAACAAATTAATAAATAAAACAGTCAGCATACCATCTCACCATCTTGCATGATCTACCCAACAAACATCTAACAATTTACCTAACCAACTATCCCAAGCATCGGGCACTCCATGGCATTAGCCAATCACGGAATCAGCCAATTAATCAATGAAAAAACATGACAATCCACCAAACTACTTTAGTACATGTGACCTATTACAAACGAATCAACTAATCAACCACCCGCTAACCACTTATCTAACGATGAGTTGAATTCACATTTCATTTAAACGGTTGTATATAGCGCAATACGTCTTTGAAAAGTTTTTGGAAGTGAATTCCTAGTTGTGTTGGCATAGTCAAACTTCTTGAAACTACAATGGATATTTTATCCTTAAAATGGAAACGGTAGCAGCACAATGTTTTGACATTAAAGAAATACTAAATTCCAGTTGAGAACACATTTGTAGGTGTGTGAAATATTTGCACGTTATTCATGAGATTGTGAAACGTGAAAATCCCCACCTAAAGTTTTTAGTAGATCTCTTGTTAGGGTCAATTTCGCTAATGATAGCCATTAGCAAGATATACCAAGATTGAAAATTGCTGCGACAGAAAAGGAACATACGATAAAATCAAATTAGGACTCTACCCATTGAGCGCCAACCCCAGATAAAATCTTACACCAATTGATATGCTTTTTGGGATAATAATTGATTCATTTGATCGCGCTGGTTAGAACGATTGAAAAAGAGGTTGTTTATGAACTCTCGGGGTCAACCTTGAGGTTGTGGATGATAGCTGTGATGGTTCCTGACACGTTACGATCCTGGTTCTGAAAGAGCAAGACCATTAATCGTTTTGTATCAATTAGTTTTATCTGATATGAGATAATGGTATAGTTCACGGTTAATTACTCGCACGATATGCTTATGCCACACAACATCATCATAACCATACTAATCATGGTTAATTTCAAGAGCACTCTATCAAAGTTTGATATTAATATTTCAGCTTTGTATCGCAACAATTGCAAAATTTAAAGGTCATTCTCCAGCTTTTCTCTAAAATTCAGATCGAAAGCAATTTCATTTTAAAAGTTGCGTTTTTTTGGCTGCTGATAGTTTCAATGGTGGCACAAAAGAGTGCATATTCTGCTGCAAAGACATGCCATATCAAATGATAAGGTTATTGCCCTACTTCACTGTTAACATACTTATGAATGGAATTATCTATATTTTATTGTAAAATACAAAGCCGTCCTTGCAATTACTGAAAGAGTCACAGTGGTTCGATTGCTGTATACACACAATACAGCAATCGGAGGAAATGCCTTAACTCTCTGAGGGTATCTATTTCTTTGAAGAAATGGAAGCATGAAGGAAGATAATGACTATAAAGAACACTTACCAACTTAAGTACCAAGAAAGAGCCTGATCTATTTAAGTATCATTTCCAAGGAATTTACTGTTTAACCCGTTGACTACTGCAACCTTTTCGTTCCTGAACAAAGCCTATGGGAATAACATAATTCAGTAGGTAATGGGTTAATTTGGCATTCTTTCTTATTTTGGCTTTTCTTTCGAAAGCTGACAACATAAAATAGTAAATGAACATGATGAAATAGATAAGTGTAATTAATATTCATATATGTTAAAAGCCTATCATTTTTTTTAAATTAATACTGAATTCCAACACTGCCTTATCATGAATTTTATGAAGTGATATGATTTTCTACTATTCTGTAATAATTGAACTATTGTACATGCAGTTTAATTGAAATTCGATAACCATTAAATGAATATTGTTTCACGAAACGTGGTCAAGACATCGATTCGTACGCGTGTGAGACTAAAAAAAGAAGAGATGTTTATTGACTTCTGCTGAAAAGTGTCAACAAGGTTTTTCGTTGTAAATTTGTCGTGAGTAACCCCCCCCGAGATACATAACCAGAAATAATAAGATCATTAAGAAGTCATTTACCCTATAATCAAGTATGATCCCTCTCAGTTACTTGCTAAATGGGCTTGAGTGACTCTGATCTTCCAGAATAAAAGCAGTTCGGTACCACAAAGGCAACCTGAAATTTGTTTGTCATCGACAGAGCGTCCATACCAATTTTTTTACAAAAAAAAATGTGTGTGGATTTACTCTAGGATTTAGCTTTTCCACAGTGCTCCCAGTTGAATTCGCTGATAGTTATTTTAAATCGATCACTTTAAATCATCTCGTTGACTAAACAGAGGAGCAAGACGTCGAAATTTGTTTATAAAAATATATTACCCTGATTAGAAACCATGGTTTCTATGATACGATTACGTTTAGCCATAACTGTCACACTTTCGTCCGAGATGGTAATTAGCGAGATAGTGGACACTGATTATTCTTCCTTCAGTTACCAGAAATCAATTCCACTTGAAAATTGATTTCTCCTAATTATTCCTTCCTAGATGAAAATTTACAGAGATCCAAACGTCTCTTTTAGATTACATAATTATATTGGAATCCATTTCGTTTTTGGCATAGCAAGATTTGGTAGCTGTGTCGAAAAAATCGTCATCTAACAAATCTGGGTTGAGATTATAAACTTGTATGGACAAGGTCGGGTCTTAAATTCGAAAGTCGGTACATATGCTGGGTTTCCTCGACTTTTTTCATGCGTGAAAGTATATGGAAGCGGATGAACCGCTTAGGTTATATCCAGCTTTCCTAAATAACAATAAACCAGTTTGCTAAGTAGCCCAATTCGCACTCTTAATTATCCCGTTGCGCTTATCAAAAAGCTATATATATTGTTAAGATTTATAGAAAGCAAGTCTCCCCGATGTATACCATCCAGGAACATGATGAAAATCCTTTTCAAGGACCAGAGCCCGGAACCTTAATGCTTAGCAATCGTCGTACAAGATTCTTTTACGATTGATTGCATTGGCTACAATGTACAATTGATCGTACAAATCAAGCCTACGAGAAATTGATATTCTTTGAGTTACTGGACCCTGAAAAATCAACAACCTTTTTTTACACGAAAACAACACATTAAGCCCTATAAAACACAAGCCTGCAACTCATTTACATGATCATAACCAAGGATACTGCCATCATGGAACCCATTACTTCTGCTCTGAAAAACACTTTGAAACATAATAGATCAAACCTTATCAACTTTTTCTTTTAAGTTTCACTTAAGCCATTGTGAGACCTTCAGGTTCACCTTGTACGGTTGTACAAGAAAAGTGACAAAATCGTGTCTTTCGGGCAGGATTATTTCTGTATTCTGAAATCCGATCCGATCCTCTGATACATCTAGAAGCATGGGATTAAAAAGTGAATCACAACAACATTGCTCAGTAAATAAGAGTTATGTTATATTATAGTCATGGGGATGTTAACGTCTTCTACTGACGCATGGCCTGTTCTTAGCATCATGCATCATGTTTCTCGGGATGTTTTTTTAAATTCATGAAAGAGCTCGAACAAAAACTATCAAAACGATCTCTCACTCCATCCAAGATTCATTATCTAGAGACCTTCTTTCCTTATCACTAAGTAAGTAAAATTTTACCACTGGGTCGAAGTACGAAGAACTAAAAACCCGTCTATTACACGGATGCAAATAAAATGTATAAGCTCCAGCGGGTCCAGCTTAGGACTTTAATAGAGTTCAAGCCAGTGAGCTGATTCTAATGACACTGTTCAAGACCCATGACCTCCAAAGCTTTCGGAATTAATTTATTTGGTGTCTTTCTTCCAGTATACATCAAGTTATCATATTAAGTGAATGCTTAACTCGCACTAAATATAGTTCCCAAATCTCAGTTTCGACTGTAGCAGTATAATGGAATAATAGCGTCTAATTCCATGTGAATCCGTCTACGTGTAAAGTAAGATTATTCAATCTGTTCCATGATTACTGACATACGCAACCGATGGTCATATTGTTACTGATGCGTTGCGTGGCGTTGCATTACGTAAACACCCACTGTCCGGGAAGTCTTTCGAGGTAGTTCCCACAACCACTACGTAGACGCTTTTTTGAGCTTTGAGAATCTGCCAAAAGCCCTTCATGACAAAGCGGCCTTTGGCAAGGCTCGGTGATTAAAAAACAGCAGTGTCGCCCTGGACTCTGAACAAACGTCATGTTTGTAATTGATTTTTCGCCAGCTCAGAATTTTACGACGATCAGCTCTCCAAGTTCACCAATATTCGACAATGAGCTCTAAACTGTTCATTGCGATTTGACGGGCATTTTCAGTAGATTTACTATGTTATAGAATCCGTCCCCTTTGCAATTTCGAAAACTCGCTATATTCAAATCAAGTTACGACATCTAACATCTATGGAAAACCCCTTGATGAGTAGGGTCTTGTCAAGGTCTCCTAAATTATTACCATTATCCCAGTGCCATAAAATAATCGATAGCACAGTACATATCAGTATTAAGTTCAGTGCATCAGGTGATATGAACTCGAGAGAGCGATGGAATATGGGCACCCACAAGGGTCTTTCTTTAGCATACAGAATGTCAGCTTTTGGACCTGAAATCATGCATGCCATTGTACTATAGGTAATACAGCTAAACCCAACCATGTAATCGCTGGGTCCACAAGAAAAAAACCGAGACCACAGATGATTGAATCGCTTTGGAATAAGAACCCATACGAGAAAATCCGACCTAGCCGTTCTATACTGCTGGACACGAAATGGCCAATGACATATTATTAAGCCAAAGTAATTTCAAGAATCTGATACAATGTTCCTGGAATTAATCGTGTTTGCGTTTTGAAAGAGGGAATCTACTTCTCTTTAAAGTAAATGAATAATTTCGTGGCATTAAAAAAAGTTTATAATTTTCTTAATGTTTGTGTTTCGACCTTTTCCGACTTCAAATTTTAAGAGAAGGTGAAGGTTAGTTTTGTTTAGGCTTAAATTGGTTAATGTGGTCAATGAAATCTCCGTGTACATTCCGCATGGGCAGTTCTAATTATGTCATGTCATCTGCGATTAAGTCTCAAACGATTGCATTTGTTTATTGAACCCATTCTTCAATATTATGTGGCATGCAGATTTAAGTCATTCATTCAAAGAATAAAGCTGTGAATTGGTGACATTTAGCTGAACCGTAATAAACGCTATTATCCTAGTGGGATTGTCATATTAAAAACGAAGACAGCGCACCTTGCAGACGCAATTATGAACAATAGACTTTATGCATAGGAAGTCATGATATCATCGCGCCCTCCCGCAGAGTATATAGTAATACGTGTGAACGGAGTTGTCAGAGATGCGCCAGCTGCATATCACAAAGGCATGCAAGGCAACGGCTTCATCCTCAAAGATGGCTTCTTGAAGACGTCAATGCATAAGGTCTATAGTTAATGACATACCTTCAGAATACACCGACAAAACAATGGTGAGAAATAAGAGACATGAGTCAATCCAACAAGAACGGGGTGGAAGGTTAGATCAACGGCAAAGTGGGTCAAGAAATTCGGTAAAGAATCCTTTCTTGGACAACTTGACCTTGGCTCAAAGCGGTTGAAATCAATCAATTCCTACATGATAATGGCCAATATTCATCATCAACCGGTCACGAACCAATCAGAATCTTTATTCAAAATTATTTGGAATCCATTGCAAGCCTTTGTGTAATGGACCGGGGTACAGAGGTCCTGGTCCAGTTCGAGTCATAATGGTTAATGACTATTGAAAGAACAATTCTGATTGGTTCCAAGTCAGTCTACTGAGCAAATTGCGGATGCAACGATCGTTCTGACAGGCCATTTCATTTAGCCGATTAATCGCTAAACTTTGTGTTACTGGGCCCTGGTCAGGATTTCAGGACTCCCTTGTGGAAGTGTGGACCACATATTGTACCAAATCTTTATCTGGAGAGAGAGAGGGTTGTCCTTTCGGCCAGGGAAGGTATGGGGACTATGGGCACCTGATTATACTTTGGACACTAATTACTAATTCAAGGTCAACCGAAGAACATAAAGCAGACATCTCTCTTGTACCCTGTGGATTATCATAGATATACCTCAGAGATGATGTTCTAAGGTTTAACTTAACCTGCGCTGCCTACCGGAAACAGGTGTTTCCTGTGAAAAGCCGACTGGAAGTAAACAATGCGTAGCCAATGCGTTAATACTAATACCATCAATTAAGAAAGTTACTTCGAAATACAGATACATTACACAAATTAAGCATTCTATTTTTGTCCTAGTCTTTGAGTCTTTGGACCTCTATTTTCCTACTCTTAAGTCTACCAACTTGCTTTACTAAATAGTCCCAACATGTAATAATTGGGAAACCCAAAGTTGATGATAATTAAGTAGGCCTACATTGGATAGATTTCACATTTTACAATTCTTGGGTTGTATTTTGACCTCGTTTCAGTCCTGGGTTGATTTCCCACATTCATAGCTTTAGACAATTTGGTCATGTGGTACTTCGCAAAATTCTTGACAGTATTTCTATTTCTGTTTTTTTTCTGACAGGATCTCGTTCATCGGGTCGCAAGACGTTCGAGTTTGAAATCAGAGGGATATTGGATCGTGAAACCATCGTGTCTGCTGAGATAGTTCTTTACAAACGCCAATCAAGAACATCGTCTTGGGAACCTATACCATCAGAAGACAAACGAGCCATTATTGAAGTCTACCACGTGTACAGATTAGAGAGGAAAGGTGACGTGAGGAGACGAAAGACCCTTGTCGATCAGAGAATAATCCACTTGTCATATTCAGGATTATTACAATTTAACGTCACATCGGCGTTCTTAAACAAAGCACAAAGTGCAAGACTAAGTAGTGACAACACGAGTGTCATGACGAGAACATTCGAAGTCAAAGTCAGAGCGCGAAGCGCACTCATTAAAAGAATGGTGCGGTTTATTAAATTTCCCGCCGATAACAGGCCGGAAAAGCAGCCCCTTTTGGTGCTGTATCTTAATGACAATATGATACAGAGGCGGGACATTGCAATGCCTCTTGGGACAGAAGGTGTGGTGGCACCCCGGAGGTCAACCAGGAACAGACTCGCAACACATTCAGCTTTTACTGCATCAAACAGATTAGAGACGCGGTTACAAAACAGCATAGAATTAGAGAGGCGGTTGGAAGTAGCCGCCGCGGTAGAGGAAAACTCTAGGACTGATAACAGCGGAGTGGGTAGGGAGCATAAGGCTTTAAGGAGGGAAACGGAGGGCGAGAATCGGGCTTCGGGGAGACCCGGGAGGACCAAATGTCAGCTGGAACAGTATGAAGTCAATTTTGAAGATATCGGGTGGACAACGTGGATCGTAGCTCTCGAAGTAAGTAATCTTTATGAATATTTCCTGGAGTGTCTATTATATATACATTTTCAGGTGATTTATTCATTAATTTGTGTTCATTTATTTCCGTATAATGTTTTAACACTTTTTATAGTTGTAAAACGACAGTTTTAATGATTATTTTTGATAAATTCTGATTTGTTTGAAAATTAATAAATCAAGTCATTAATTTCTTTTATTTTTTTATTATGACATATATTTTTCAAATAATTCATTCATTCGTAATTGCAGGAACGTACCCAAAATACATGATCCGAGACTTGTATTTCCATAATTGAATTGGAATAGTTGCTTTCTTAATTGCTTTTTCACGGGGACTTCACGCATGATAGAATTTGTTGGTCCGGCATAATTGGTGGTGCATGAGAAGCTTTTTTAAAACAGGCAGACTAAAATAAGGATAATAGGCAGGAAAAATAACAGTATTCTTAACCATGACCTTCCGTAATTGTTAAAGGACAGGCGATGCAAGAATATGATACTAGTACAAAAGTTCACTTCAAATATTTCGAGGTCATTTTTAAAGTTAATGAAAATAGAGAGTGAGCACAGTGAAACGATTTGGTTAACCTGGTTTTGGTCACCTTTATGAATTCATTGGTCAGAAATCATTTGTTTCTTACTTGTACAACGTAAAGAGTTGATTCATACAAAAATCCCGATTTTTCTTTGATTTGGCGAGGGAGGGGGTAGTCTTGGTAATCATAACGACCACATCATGGTGATTTTATAAAAGCAAACCATAAAAATAACATATACACGTTACGTATTAAGTCTGCGAGTTATTTACTTTGTTGAACATTTTATTCATTTTAACTCTGAGAAATGCGATGACAACCTTGTGACACTTTTTTTTTCATTATCATTTTAAGTATTCGGCCCTATAATCATCATTATTATTATCACTGCTATTATTATCATTATTATTATTATTATATTTTTATAATTCTTTCTACTATTTATTATACTTTTGAACATGAAAAGGATGCAGTACATTAGAAAATATGGAAATAAGGTAAAAGAACGAGATACATTAGATCACTTATTGATCTATGCCGTTTATATGTGTCCCATCTATAAATGAATATGAATTGTACATAACCCCTCCCCTGAGGGGTGAACAAGCCGGAACTTTAAATGGAATATAATCTTGGAATGACTATAGTTATAGGTCCAGTTGGTAAGACATTCAATCAATTAGATGCAAACTGCCAAAGGGAATCGTGTAGATATAACTTTTGAATAAAAAAGGACCAGATTTCCTTTGAGGTCAGCAGTCTCAAACTCTAAAGCCCTATCTGTATACTAGTGCCATTATAAAGGGATACTCGTATACAGAAAACCTCGAGAATGTTACGAATGCATCAGGAAATAAATTACCAGTTCTATTTTGTGTCATAGTATGTGAAGAGCAGAGTACAATAGTTGCTTTTATAATAAAGGGGCAAAGTGGACTAGTTTTTAACGTATAGTCTAACGATCATCAAGGTTAATTATATATATATATATATATATATATATAGCTGTTGAAGTGTAAATTCTTGAGAACTTGAAATGTCAAATGACAGTTTTTATCTTTTCACGCGTTTCAGGTGGCTCGTGAAATCGTAAAAATCACTGACCATTAACAAGTCTGTTTGCCTTTAAACAGGGAAAAATTGTGTGCTTCCAATTTGTTATAACTAAAACCGTCCGCGCGTAACTGATGAAAACTCAAGATGAATTAAAATCGTATATCATGAACAAAAATATACAATACATAAAATAACAGAATACCCCTTTATTTGAAATAAACTTTCACTCCTGTTTTGAGGATTCCAGAAAAGTGCTTCGAGGGGGTGGAAGGTTGTCGCCTTTGGGCCTTTGTTAGCTCTGCGTAGTCATTTGGTGGAAGCACCAAATACCAAGGCTTTTCCAAATCTTCTCATAATATTTAGCATGATTGAGTAAGCTCAAAATGGCCATTTAACGGCCCTCTAATCAAAACATGGATAAGGATAAGAACACTCGGCGTTTGCGCTGATTGTTTTAAGCCTTACCGTTTTTCACTGGCGCAAAGGTGTTTACCAAATAACCCTTCGAGCAATTTTAAAGTCTTAAGATTTGCAGGAGCGGAAGAAGAGTCCGGATAAATCGGGTCAAAACAATGACTGACAGTAGTTCTGTTGAACTATGCTGGCAGTTCATTGATTGCATTTAATCGAATGATTTTTACAGTTTCTGAAGGAAAGTGGTAAGGTCTTGGTCGAATCATCATGGGCAGATAATTCTTGAAATAACCAGAGAATCAATTACTACCAAAACGGCGTCAATAAACAAATTCTTTCTCTTTTCATGTTTGAAAATAGACCTCCAAATTGTCCTGAAGATTGCAGTGCGAATCAGATGTTATGTACCTATTGATGAATGTGAGAAACACAAAATAAAGTTCCGCGGATCTAAGTGTGTACAAGTATGCATCTGATAACGTGTGATGTTACCCTTATCATGCCGTTATCTGGGTTCATAGCGGTTAAAAAAACCATGATCTCATTACGAACAGTTAAATACGAACCCATTTGACTGCAGAGCTCATCCGATTGATCAGGAGTCCCATCCTTGCTAATCTTGTGTCTAAAAACCAATTATCTTTGGTGAAATTTCGAGACCATATTTTTATTGCTACGAGGCACGCACCTTCACAATCGGGCCTATGCGCGTAAAACCGCGGAGATCGCTAACAAAGGGATCTGATCCGCAAATTGGATAGGGCATTGTTTAACGATAAAGAATTTGGCGCTGTGTATAGAGAGGAGTGTATCACTTTGATGATGCCTGAAACCAGTCATTCGCTATGGGTGATGGCTTCCAGTCAAGAACATGACCCAGCCCACATAACCTGAGGGTTTTTATCCTATACATCGGCAACAAAAGCACAAGAAGATTAAATCACACATCACAGCAATGCATGGTAGTTGCGCTAGCTACCTTAACCACGCGGGTAATTTACTTGATTTTATAACGTCATTAGTAAAGCGTAAACATCGCTATTAATCCTTAAATTGGCCATTCATCCTATGTTGAACTTCCAAGGAAAAGAGATGGTTTGAGATAGCCACGCGTTCAATGCTCTAAGCTTTCCATATCAATTAAAGTCAGAAGGCTTATTACAAACGTCATTTTCAGTATAAAATGATACTTCCAAATCATGAGGGAAAAAAACTAAATAAGCATGAAAAAAGACAAAAAATATGATTCGAAATCTACATGATAACAAAAAAAAAAAATGCTGCATGAATTTTGTTGCTGGTATAGTCGCAGCAAAATGTTTTTTTACCAAGACTTAACTTTTTATGGTAGGCCTAATAATAATAGGCCTTTGTATAGCACATATTTCGATTAAGACTACTACAATCCCCAAAACATTCCGAAGTCGATTTTAGTACGATGAATTGTATTGAAGAAGCAATTTTCTCATCTTCATAATTTTGTTATTTAATGACTGTTAACGATTTAAATTCGTACTCGTACAAATGCACGTATGTACATTACTTTTCCCCCCAAAAAATCTTAACGTTTCCGTATTCTCCAGATTGTTACAATATTTCGTGTTTAATGAGCATGGTTTTTAATAAAATTGAATCGAAAATGCGTTCGAATGCATCAGCATGTGGCAAAATATCTTGAAATAAGGCCCGTTCCGTGTATGTAAAATTCGTCAGGTATATCATACCAGCAGTTGAATTTTGTAGTTTTGTAATTGTAATTACTGTCAATCTATTCATTTCATTCCTACAATTTATCAATAAATGTATCTATTCATTAATGTTTATTGATAAGATCTTTACACTCTCTAAAAAGAATTCAAGTTCAATTTCGAATTTATTCAAACCAATCAAGAAACAAAAGACATATTACATAGTTTAACAAAAAAATATAATACATGATAGGTTTGGGACCCCATAGAAGCAGAGCTTGTGAGAGGGGCCCCTTATAAAGTACATAATTGAGTAAAATCTACTCAATATTGGGTACAAAGGGAACAGCATGTTTCTTCAGTAATTTTTCCTCCATATTGGGCAAAATGCATGTTAAATTTCAAATCAACATTGGGTA